>NC_134406.1:103483115-103783438 GCF_038048845.1 Mixophyes fleayi
ATAGTGGAGTTGTTGACAGTGATGGAGAGATCCATGTGGGATGGGGACTGAGACGGAGGGAAAACAATGAGTTCGGTTTTAGCAATGTTAATTTTGAGAAAGCCTGAGGACATCCAAGAGGAGATGGCAGAGAGGCAGTCAGATACACGAGAGAGGAGGGCGGGGGAAAGATCGGGAGAGGAGATGTAAAGTTGAATATCATCGGCGTATAGGTGATACTGAAGACCGAATGAGGTGATGAGAGCACCGAGGGAGGTAGTGTAGAGTGAGAAGAGTAGAGGGCCAAGAACAGAGCCCTGAGGGACTCCTACAGGGAGGGCGGAGGGGGGGGAGGTAGATCCAGAGATGGAAACAGAGAAGGAGCGTTTGGCGAGGTAAGAGGTGAACCAAGTGAGGACAGAGCCAGAGAGACAGAGAGAGTGAAGGGTCTGCAAGAGGAGGGGGTGGTCAACGGTGTCAAAGGCTGCAGATGGGTCAAGGAGGATGAGGAGGGAGAACTGACTCCTGGATTTAGCAGAGAGGAGATCATTAGTTACGTTGGTGAGTGCGGTTTCGGTGGAGTGGAGGGGGCGGAAACCAGATTGGAGGGGGTCAAGGAGGGAATTGTCTGAGAGGTGACAGGTGAGGCAGTTGCAGACAATTCGCTCGAGAAGTTTAGAGGCATAGGGAAGAAGTGAAATGGGGCGGTAGTTGGCGAGTGAGGTGGGATCAAGATTGGTTTTTTTTAGAATAGGAGTTATAAGGGCATGTTTGAAGGAGGAGGGGACAGTGCCAGAGGAGAGAGACAGGTTGAAGAGGTGAGCTAAATAGGCACAGACAGTGGGGGAGAGGGATCGGAGAAGGTGAGAGGGGATGGGATCCAGGTGGCAGGTGGACGGGGGAGAGGAACGAATGAGGGAGTTGACTTTATCGCCCGTAGTAGGGCGGAAGGAGCACCAGGGTGGGATGTGGGAAGAAGGGGGAGCGAGGAGAGAAGCAGGAGAGGAAGGGGAGGAGGAGATACCAAGTCTAATGGCCTCGATTTTGGAGGAGAAAAAGGATGCAAAATCAGTAGCAGAGAGGGAGAGTGGGATAGGAGGAGGTGGAGGGGTGAGGAGAGAGGTGAACGTGGCAAAGAGGCAGCGGGGATTAGAGGACTAAGAAGAAATGAGGGACTTAAAGAAGGATTGTTTGGCGAGGGATAGGGCGGAGCAGTAGGAGGAGAGAATAAACTTGAAGTGAAGGAAGTCAGCCAGGGAGCGAGATTTCTTCCAGAGGCGTTCAGCAGCACGAGTGCACTTCTGGAGGAAGCGGGTGAACTTGGAGTGCCAGGGTTGCAGAGTTAAGGGGCGTCGGCAGACAGAGGTGGCAGGGGCGACGGCGTCCAAGGCAGTGGTGAGTGAGTGGTTATAGAGAGAGGTGGCTTGGTCAGGGCAGACCAGGGAGGGAGGGAAGAAGGGAGAGTAGGGTTTCAAGAGAGGAGGAGAAGGAAGTAGAGTCAACAGCGTCAAGATTGCGCCTAGTAAGGATAGATTTAGGGAGGGGTGGGGCAGGGGAAGAGGACAGATTGAAGGAGAGTAGGTGGTCGTCAGAGAGTGGGAATGAAGAGTTGGAGAAGTCAGAGAGATCACATCGATGAGAGAAGACAAGATCAAGGGAGTGACCAAGGCAGTGGGTGGGGGAGGAGGTCCACTGTGTGAGGCCAAGGGAGGAGGAGAGGGCGAGAAGTTTGATGGAGGCAGGGTCAGAGGGGAGATCAATGGGGATGTTAAAGTCACCAAGTATGATAGAGGGGAGGTCAGAGGACAGGTAGTGGGGAAGCCAGGAAGCGAAGTTGTAAAGAAAGAGGGAAGTGGAGCCGGGGGGGGCGGTATATGACTGAGACACGGAGGTGGATGGGGGAGTAGAGGCGGATGGAATGGACTTCGAAGGAGGAGAAGGAGAGGGAAGGTTCGGAGGGAATGACCCAAAAAGAGCAATTAGGGGATAGGAGGAGTCCCACTCCCCCACCTGGACGGTCGTCCGGTCTGGTGGAGTGGGTGAAGGAGAGACCACCATGGGAGAGAGCGGCAGTGGAAGCAGTGTCAGCAGAAGAGAGCCAGGTTTCGGTGATAGCAAGGAGGTTAAAGGAGTTGGAGATGAAGAGGTCATGGATAGCCGGCAGTTTGTTGCGGATAGATCTGGAGTTCCAGAGGGCACAGGAGAAGGGGAGGGAGGGAAGGGGAGTGATGTGGAGGAGAGAGGCAGGGTTGGAGCGAGGGGGAGCATTACGGTAGGGGTGGGAAGGGGGACAAGGGGAGAGGATGGGAATAGGACAGGAGCATGGAGGCATGGTGATATACAGGAGATGAGGGATGGTGGAGGGGCGAGAGAACCAAGGTGGAAGAAGCAGGGGGAGGGATCCAAAAGAAGAGGCAGAGGTATGGACAACAATAGGCAAACAATGGTGCAGAACAATAGTGCAGTACAATGGTGCGATAGTACAAACAATAGTGCAGTACAATGGTGCAATAGTGCAAACAGTGGTGCAAAACAATAGTGCAGTAGGCTGGTAATAAAATGAGCAAGAGTGATAAAAGTAAAGTAGTAGACTGGTAATAAGTAGAACAAAAGCAATAAAAATAAAGTGAGTAGAATTTCCAGGCAAAACAATTAGGAAGCAGTAAGAAAAAGTAGAATACTAGGCAAATAATAGGCAAAGACAGTGGCTGAAACAAAAACAAGTAGGCAAAGCTGGGGGAACAATACCAGGCAGGGAGGACAGGGAACACTAGATGTAG
Source organism: Mixophyes fleayi (assembly GCF_038048845.1). NCBI lineage: Eukaryota > Metazoa > Chordata > Amphibia > Anura > Limnodynastidae > Mixophyes > Mixophyes fleayi. The sequence continues at coordinate 103,485,875 of NC_134406.1, forward strand.
GATCCTGGCGTGGGTTCGCTGTTAGTCCAGAGCAGGGGAGTCCTCAGGAGCTGGTGCCTTCAGGGTGATGAGCAGGAGCGCTGGCAAGTCCAGGGGGGAGGGATTCAGTGGATCCAAGGCAAATGCGAGTAAGTCCAGTAAAGTGTCCAGGGGAAAAGGGAGAGTCCTGGGGTGGAGGGAGAACAATGAGGACCAGGGAGAGGAATGCGGCAGGAGACGAGACGGAGGGGGGGGGGGTTCACTGGGCATCCGTGGGGACATTAGGGTGTGCACCCAGGGAAACCTAGAGAGGGAAACTCTGTGACTTGCACCACCTAGGTTGGAGGGTTTCTAGATGTGCCCCCAGATCATATTATGCCACACATTTGTACCACATACCACATTTGATACACAGACGCCTTGGGAAGCTGAGATTTTAACCTCTAGCAACATTTACTTTCTGTATCTAATCTGGAGGGTTGAGGACCCCCTCCTTTCATTTTCCATATTTCATCGGCAGCCACCTCACACTCTGTCTGGGTGAAGCGCAGATACTAATATTCCTTTGTTTCAAACTGGAGCGATATGCTCGTCAGTCCACATCAGAAAATTCAAGAGAAGAGGCAACTGCCACTCAAACCTCAACTCCTCCATCATTGCCTGATCTGCAGCCTCCTGAGATTACCCCTTCATTACAGCTTGTATTACTAGCTATAGCTACTAGTGAAATGAAGGTTACTGACAGAATTGGCGAGATGCAGGCCAACCTCTCCCTTTTTCACCATGATCTCCAAAAAATGTGTGAGCGGATGGAGGAGACTGAGCACAGGATCTCCTCATTGGAAGATTCTACCACTCCTCTTCAGGATCAGTTTACCGAATTGATTGCTCAGATTACACAATGTAAACAAAAAATGTCAGATTTTGAGGGACGGCTTCGGCGCAACAATTTAAGATTTGTTGGTCTTCCTGAGAAGACGAAAGGACTTAATCCGGATGTGTTCCTGGAAAGCTGGTTAGTCCAGAAAATTGGGAGAGAGGTATTCTCTCCTCACTTTACAGTTCAAAGGGCATACCGTCTTCCACCACAGACACCTCCTCCTGGCGCCCCTTCACGCACCTTCATCGCTAAGATCCTCCACTTCAAAAACAGAGATACAGCCTTAAGACTGGTATATCAACAAGGCTCCCTTACATACGATAATCATGTTATCTCTGTGTTTCCTGACTTTGCTTTGGAAGTCCAAAAAAGTAGAGCTTCTTTCACCCAGGTTAGAAAGATTGCGTGATCTGCAACTGCATTATTCCATGTTATATCCAGCCAGATTGCGGGTATCGGCGGATGGAAAACAACATTTCTTCATTTCACCCAGCGATGTTGTGGATTGGCTCTAAAAGAGAGTACCTGCGAAAGTTTCGAATCCTTGAAGGAGATATGCTTAAATTTCTTATTCAGAACTCTTTACATTATCTCCGGATCCTTTGGTTAACTGTTGATTATTAATACACAAGTTGCTTATTGTGCCCCCTTAGTGTTGATGTTGATATCAATATTAATATTAACTCAAAATGTTAAGGACAAAGTTGGTTAGGTAGATATACTTGGGAGAGTTCTAGCTAGTAAAAGCTAGCGATCCTCGCTGGCCTATTAGTTATTATAGTCTAGAGCAGAGGTTCCCAAAGTGTGCACCGCGGATCACGGGTGCCGCGGCGCTGTCACAGTGATGCCGCGACCCACCATCCTCCTCCCTCCTCACTTCTCACTGAATGTCGGGTGTGACGTCATCACACACGACATATTCAGTGAGAAGCGGCAGGAGAGAGGAGGATGCTGGGTCCCGGGCGCCGCATTGGTAAGAAGATAAGACAGAAGAAATAGAAGAAAGAAGGCCAAGTATGGTAAGTAAAGAAACAGGGGAAGGTGAAAGGAAACAGCAATGGAGGGTCAAATGAAGGATGAAGAAGGGCAGACAGTGTGTGGATGAAGAAGGGCAGACAGTGTGTGGATGAAGAGGGGCAGACAGTGTGAGGATGAAGAGGGGCAGACAGTGAGGATGAAGAGGGGCACAGAGTGTGTGGATGAAGAGGAGCACAGAGTGTGTGGATGAAGAGGGGCAGACAGTGTGTGGATGAAGAAGGGCAGACAGTGTGTGGATGAAGAGGGGCAGACAGTGTGAGGATGAAGAGGGGCAGACAGTGAGGATGAAGAGGGGCAGACAGTGAGGATGAAGAGGGGCAGACAGTGAGGTTGAAGAGGGGAAGACAGTGTGAGGATGAAGAGGGGCAGACAGTGAGGATGAAGAGGGGCACAGAGTGTGTGGATGAAGAGGAGCACAGAGTGTGTGGATGAAGAGGGGCAGACAGTTTGGATGAAGAGGGGCAGACAGTTAGGATGAAGAGGGACAGACATTGTGAAGATGAAGAGGGGCAGACAGAGAGCATGAGGAGGGGTAGACAAGGAGGATGAGGAGGGGCAGACAGTGAGGATGAAGAGGGGCAGACAGTGAGGATGAATAGGGGCAGACAGTGAGGATGAAGAGGGGCAGACATTGTGTGGATGAAGAGGGGCAGACAGTGTGTGTGGATGAAGAGGGGCACAGAGTGTGTGGATGAAGGGCACAAAGTGTGTGGATGAAGGGGCACAGAGTGATGATTTTTTATCAATTTTGTGTGTTTAGCGGCCGCCTAAGAAAATCAACTGAGGCTGTGTTGTAAATGGACTGTTCATATGCGCACTTTAATGCGGCTGTGCATTAGGGTGTACTTGGGGACACACCATGCACACTTGACACAATGTTTTTGCAATGGAAATATTTATGTTGCCTGATAAATGAGGGCATGACAACTTGTGTTTATGGCAACAGCCCTACTTTTTTTCTTTGCATTTTCAGCCTGGTGGAGTTACTTTGCGTTACAGAAGGGAAGAGTGCTCTTAAACTTTGGGGTCTATTTACCATTGGTGGCTAGTGGGCGGCGGTAACTATTATTTTTTATTGCTACATATCACAGTAATACAAAATGTAGTTCCGCTGTTATTTACCATGGCAGGGCTCATTGGCGAGCACTGGTATAATCCCCCCTCCTAAACAAGCAAAAACCCTTTCATTGGCAGCTTAACACGGAAAGGAGGATGTGACCCACTGTAAATCAGAGCAGTCTCTTTGGCGCCAATTGACCCCATTAAAAAGATAAGCTAAAGCAATCTTGACATGACATTAGTTTTTCAAGACTTATTAAATTGGGTCAAATTGCTGTCCCCATAGAGGTCTATGGGGACTGCAGTAACCAGTGGAAAATAGGTTAAGGCTTCTTTAACCCCTTGATGTATTCAGAGAAGAGCCATTCTCTGGAAAAAACAACTCGTCGCAGCTTCATAAATAGACCCTTTTATCTTTTTGTTTTGGTGTTCAGCTATGTTGTGACTTTGAACTGATTTGTTTCATTAAAATTGTAACTTAGCTTGCATGAACAATCAAAATGTAAGTTCCTTTGAAGTAAGTCATTGGGCTCTGACAAGTGATATAACTTATACATGCAATTGTAAATATGCAGCAATTGTTTCATCAGCAAGTACATGATTTCTGTTTGATAATGATGGTATTTTGCTGATACCAGCTTGGCAGACAAAATAAAGCAATAATCCTCAGCAGTGAATTAATTACTTTGCTTTTATGGCAAGGGATTAAAAAAATATCAATAGTTTACCTTTGTCTGCTTCTAACACTTGTTCCTTTTATATATTGTTTTACATTAGTTATATTGGCATGCCAACTTTTCTCTGTGTTTTGGCAAAAGCTAGAACTAGCTACTATGCTTGCTTAATCCATCTGTCTATCGATATATACTCAATAAACAGTTGACATACCAGAAATTTACTTTTTTTAAAGCAAATTGATAACAAATAAAGTGAAGAAAGTTATTTGGTTGTAAGTGTCCTTTAAACATGAAATGAACTCCGGAGTATGATATAGGTAGGCTTTGTTAAAAGGTCACTATTCTAATTAATATTTACATACAAAAAAAGTAAATGTCACTCCCCCACAATTGTTCTTTCCTAAGCCTTATATAGTAAGAGCATACTTTCTCAGCCTCCTGGAATGTCTGGGAGACTCCCAAATTCCCGGTACGTCTCATGGATTCCTGGGAGACCAGGTAGTTCTCCCACATCTTGTCTACTTCCTAGTAAAGTGGGCAGGATGGGGCCTCCATGACACAGTTTGTTGCGCCACATCCCGTTCCGCACTTGCACTTCACCTCCCCTCCAGTATCTCCCAGAGGGGAGGAAAAAAGTTGACAAGCATCAGTAAGAGAGGGAGATAGTCACTGACAAGGTTTAGTGAGGTTCCTAGAAATATATCAGAGTCTTTGACCCATAGTAACTTTTCTGAGTAGCTCCACAGGTCAAGTCATGCCTCTGATATACTGTAAGTTTAGAATTACAATAAATATCTGATGCCTGATTTATCGCACAGATGATGTCAAATTTTTCCATTTTTTTAACTAAAATGCATAGCGTGGAAGTTCCCATCATATCATACAATACAACAACATCTTACTTAAACCAAATAACCACACAAACACCAAATTAAAGTTGAACCTATAAATTTGACCTACTGAGGACTGGATGGCGGACGAGAGCAGGGCAGTTAGCATAAGCAAAGCCAATAACGGTGGAAAGGTCAGACCATAGTACTAACAACCCAGGATCATACCTTATCTATTGGCCGGTGCTAAAATCTATCCAAGTGGCATGTCTACACCCCCTTCTTACCTGCCGGGATTAACCTGTACATACCGGCCGTGGGGTCCTCCTTACAAGCGGACCAACCATATGTTGATACCAACGGGGGGAGGTAGTGACCCATGACTAGATGAACCCAGCACCATATGCAAACCTACTGACTGCAATGCTCTCCTAACGCCAACGAGAAACAGGAGACCAGGAACCATAAATGCTTTAACTAACTAGAGTTGCCGGGGGGAGGGTGGCATCCGGATGCAGGAACAGAGGGAGAACTGCAAGATCAGCAAGACCCTCCTCTTGTCTTTATTGGCTGTTATTTCCTGCAAACCTCGTTGAATGATAACTACTCCTGTCAGTCACTAGCATGATTTTAACTGCGTTCTGGCTTCAACTAATGGTTAATAAAAAAAATATTCATATTACAATGTTCACAACATGTTTTCATGATAGTTCCCCTTTAATATTTCATTTGTTTCTGTTTTATATATATTTATATGTATAGCTTTTATGATAAGTTATTCTCCTTAACCTATTAACCTGTATTCATTTACATTCTAACTTACTATAGATAAATAAGATTAGTGATTTCCTTTTTGACTTTGTGCACAGCCAAAGTCCATTATTCTGCTGGTAAACATTGACTTCAAGAGCAGTTCATCAATGTGAACTTAACTCACATCCACTGTAGGTATTACTTGAAGTCACAGATTCAGCAATGCATGTCAAAATGGGACATAATTTTACAAAATACAAAATAAAAACAAATGGCTAAATTCAGCTTCGAGAAAATGTGCTGTTTTGTTGTACTCTATTAACTCCACCCTCTCACATAGAGCTTCCTACGATGCATTGTGTCAGTTGACTCAAATAAACTCAGTCCATTTGCATGTACTGTGTTATTTGTTTTCACATACTGGGATATATTTGGGATATATTATCTGGAATGTAAGGTTTTTCATAGAAAGGTTTTTTTTCGCCTTAATATGAAGTACTATGCCAAAATTCAATTTTATTCCAAAAATTGACCCCCTGAAACTGCACAATTTAACAGTTTCATAAATGGTCCTGTCACTTGCAGACCTGTCCTCATGTACTGAATCACATGAATGTATAGGTCACTGTCTCCCACAAGATCCACATACTGACCAGCAGAAATATCCTGTGCTGCTGTGAGCATTCTGACATTCTGGTTGACTACAGGCTGGTTTATTCACTCCCATTTCAAAACTGGAAACATGCGAATGAGCAGGAGATGGAAAAAAAAATCATAAGGTGCTTGCGTCCTATTCTAATTGCTCTTTGCATAATGCTATTAAATAAGCTCCACATATGCACAGCTCTAATAGATACAAGTACAAATCGCCATGGTTTTCTTTTATCTTTGAATGATACAGTAAACATAATACACAAACATAACATACAACTTTCTTTTAACTGTATCACACAAGTAGCAAAATTCCAGCATGTTTAAACTAAAAAATACAGTATAAATGGTCATATTTATTAAAAAGTGATGATAACGGTGATCTTCTGTTGCCACAATAGAAAATCTTTTATCAATGCTACTTAACAAAATAATATTGTAGGGGTAGCTTAGCGATACCCATCTGCCTCAGGGGTTCTGGCGGGGAACAGAATTTGAGTCGTCGTGCCCAAGCTAACTCTTTGTAACCAATCAGTATGTGTACCTGCAATCCTTGTTAAGTAGGCATAACCTGGCAGATCTTAATATCTGGCAGTGTTACATCTTGCGATAGCAGAGCATACCTGTTTTCACTGTCATATGACTTTTGCAGCCTTTTATATATAGACCCGTTAATTGCTCTATCTTCCTACCATCTACAATCTATGCTTGTTCTAGGTTCTTGTCACCTACCACAAGGAGTGCTCATATGGAAAGAACCGGGATTCTAAATATTGTATGTTATGCTACATCATATGCACAAAAGTCATTTACAACCACAGATGGTCGCTTTCCCACCTCTAAAAGCTTGGCAAAAGATTATCTAGCCTTGTCCTTTTGCCCTCTTTTTATTTATCAAACAAATGAGAACTCTAAAATACCTCAGTCTTGCTCAGAACAGAATGTGCAATCTGAATTCACAAGCTTTTAGTAAACATTGTCTTTAATAGAATACTGTTTTTGCCAGCCTAATCTCTTAAAGAGCATCATGACCACTCAGAGAGAGCACCAAATTGGCTGACCACAGACACATGACTGTAAGACAGGCTATAATATTTCAGGGGTAAAGATAGTTTCCAGTCTTAATTCCTTTTTTTTTTATATAAAAATAACTAAATGTATTTCTTTGAAAGCTGTGTTTGGTTGGGTTTTCTATTTTGAAGATACATTTTAATGTAACTATAATTTAGGCTGACAACATTGCCAGAATCACTATACTAGTCAATTAACAACGTAAAAATGGAAATAAGGTTACCTCATAAAAGAATTATTCTGTCATATTTGTCTCTCGCTTTTTTCTGGTCCCCTCAATTCTCATCTCTTTTTTTTGTCTGTCTTTTCCATATGTCTTTCTTGCTCCCTCTGTGTATGGCTTTAAGGGATCTACTTATTAGTAGGTGAAAAGCCCTAGATTCATTTTCGCTGGATTTAGGACTTCTTCCTGGGCCAATGAAGACTGTCACTGGCGGTAGCTTTCACCAGGGGCTTTCGGCAAAGGTATAAGTACAGCTGCTGTACGCATTATCGCTATCGCCATCTCAGTATGGTGATAGCCGGGGTTTTGAAATAGAAACAATGCTTCTTTATTTAAATGAAGCATTTTTACCTTCTTTGTTAATAAAGTTTAGCAAAGTTGTTTTTTTCTTCTATATTTTACTGTTTTTTTTTAAATAACCTTATTATTTTTTATTGCATCCAAAACTGGAAGCTCAAGTCTGTGCTTCCCGTTCCACTGTCCATGTGCAATTCGGTTCACACATGCGCATATTGATTCCATACCGGCCTGGCGAGCGGTAAGAACCCTCTTACTGCTGAAAGCCAGTATCTCTCACCCAGTAATAATAAATAGACCCATAAATGTCATTTTGTCACTTACCTCTCTTTCTTTTATACATCTTGCCATTTTGTTGAGTTACACACTTTGCAATGCAAAATGGCACTGTGCTCAATGAATCCAAGATTTATGTAAATGAAACTATAATTTCCCCTTAACCCTCCCAAACAATTTAGAACTATGTACTGAAAGTACTGGCTACAAACAAATATGGTTCATTTGTTGGATGCAAATACTTTTAGCAGCAGACAAGATTACTTAGCATCAGTTTGTCTATGACTAAGAACGATGATAACAGGTTATATTGTATATCCTGATAGATTTGATATTCTATTATTATCACTTAAGTGTGAACAAAATACAAAGTTTGTGTATGATTACTTTTGCTAGTGGTTAAATAGGTACATCACATGAGAGATCCTTTGGTCTTATGGACATGAGCAGCATTTAATCCCACAATCCAAAAACATACTGGTAGGTTAATTTGCAGCTTCCAAATTGACCCTAGTGTATGTGTAAGCTCCAATGGGGCAGTGTCTGATGTGAGTAAGTTCCCTGTACAGCCTTGAATTAGTTGCACTATATGGGGCATATTCAATTGTCGGGAAATCCCGCTACGTTAAAACTACTACCGGTAGTAGTTAGCTGGATTTCAGCTCGCGGCTCAGGGAGCTGCGAGCTGAAACCCAGCGAGAAAATTACCGTATTAACGGTTTTTCCATGCACTATTACCGTAATAACAGTAATAGTGCGCGGACCGCGTGATTTTTCGGCGTTTCCGCCAACAATTGAATACGCCCCTATTAATAGATGATGATGATGATGGGAAAAATAAGACAATCACTACTTCCTTTACCCCTGCTCAGTCATCTACTTTGCTAAGACAGTCGTGTTCTCTTGGCTTGCACCCTTCCAGATCAATTGTCTCTATGTATATATCTGTCTGTCTCTCAATCACCTGTCTGAATATGTAATGGAAGTGGAGCAAATGAAAAAGACATGTGTGCACCTAGTCTAAAGCAGGGAATTGGTTAATGAAGAGGGATTTAGCCGAGCTAATCCTGTGTTTCTTTTTCTTGCTCAGTGTTAAAGAGCTTGGCATATAATATGCGTGTTCTATCCTTAACAGAGACATAATGTTTCAGTCTTGCTTTGTGTTGCACTCTAGTAATCATTGACTACGAATGTTATTATGTAGTGAGTCCAAATGATTAGTTTTCATCATACGTCATACTGTTGATAAGAGTGTCTCACCCATGTACCAGAAAAAATAAACATATGACCACGTGCTATTATGATTGTATAAACATAAAAAAGCATTTATGGTGAGTAAATAGTGATGTACATTGATATCTTCAAAATAAATATAAAAAATATCCTGTGTAAAAATAATTCTTCTTGTTTTATCATAAACATAATCTCATAATATACAAAATACTTTTTATTGCTATTATGAAGTGCCATATAATTAAAATAATTATTGTTAGAGGACATATTTATGTCCTTTCGTTAAGGTTAATACCGTCCTATACTATGTACAATAGGGAAGTAAGTGATGTCATAGACTTTCGGCGGAAGTAAGCGTAATGTGTAGGTGGTACCGTCACTGTGAATTCATATGAGTAACTGTTTGTTGGGGATTAGAGCATAGTAGATTCTGCAGCCTTTAAAAACCCAGGATATCTCACCATGGATTGTAACCCTTTTGAAAAAGTAATTTTGACGAAACACGTCAAGAGGACTATCTGGAATCCTTGTTCTCACCAACTGGATGTGAAGATCACTTTCGTGGCCAGGAAGCTTCACTTTGGAACTATTCAGATGAGACTTTGTTTCCAGATAAGCAATTTTATACTTGTCTAATTGGGCTATTGTATGACTCATTTGTTTATGGAATAGTGCTGAGGAAGACGGTGACGTACACCTACCTTACCACATAAGCTCCATATTCATTATATTTTGGTACGTGGTCATTCACCCACTATCCTAATTTTTATTGGTTGTTTATTGATTCACACAATGTTTGGCGCTTCTGTTTTTATGTTTTATTCTTAGGTTTTGCATCTGCAAATAGCTGCTTTAAGGCGTGAAGCTGCCTACTGTATGTGTTGTTTTTTCTATAGTGAGCACGTTTTGACACTTTATTTCACTAAGCGTCATTTGGTCTATTCTTTGTTATTTTACAGTATGCTAGTATTCACCAAGAAATGCTTAGTCAGGTGACTCATGGATGGGGCCAGTCATTCGGACAGTTTATTTGCCTTGATTGTACAGAAAGAGCTGTTCTTTCCTTTATCTCCTGTCTTTATTTGTTGTGTCTTAGGAATCCAAATATGCCTTTAATGTCCTATATCCCTAATAGGCTTATTAATTCTTAGATGTAGTGGATGTCAAAAAAAAACATTTCACTGGCTGCCTAGAGCTGGCACATGGTAAATTTACAGTGACACAAGTAGAGGGACAAGATTGTTTTATAGATGCCACGCCAGATTAATGATTTTTTTTACTCCACCCATTTTATTAAGTAACTCTTCCTACCATATCCACAACACTGGGATACATATTGTAAAGTCCATAACTACTTTAGCATGCAGTCCACAGTATTCAGTCCCAGTAAACATGTTTACAATCCAGACCATGATCAGTATGTAATGCTGATCCCATTTTACCAGCATGTAAGATGAACCCAATTGTACTAGTGCACAGCCGACACCACATTTGAGCATTACTCAATTGTTATCAGTGTTATTATTGATTCTGCCAGCATTCAGGGCAAATGCAGGATTTAGAGGGAGATTTCCATATATGCACTTTAGAATAAAAAATAAAATTAAACGCTATGGACCTGATTCATCTTCGCATGTAAGTCCCGTTGCATGCTGTATTTTGCGTTAAATTGCTCTGCACATGCTCAGAAACTGACTTTAAGCCAGTCAATGCATGTTCATGCAATTCAAGTTCAAACACAAATGACACTTCCAACAGCCTATGGTTTGAAGGGCAAAACAGGGGAGGGAAGAGTGTATGCACGTAGACAATGCACAGTAAGGGCGCACCGAGGTCGAACATATGCACCTTTGTCCAATTCATGATCTGGGCATCTCTTAGGTACGTGATTTTTTTCCGTATCAGTTGCACCAGCTGCAGAGTGATGATTGATAGTGATGACGGACACGTCTGCATGCCAGAACATGTGTTTGCAATTAAGGCAAACTGTAAAAATGTATTTTATGTGCAGTAGGCATTAATAACATCCTGAAAAATGTATTTCATGTTAAAATCCATTGGGGCAGGGACTGATGTGAATCAGTTCTCTGTAAAGTGCTGCGGAATTAGTGGTGCTATATAAATAAATAGATGATGATAATGAAGTTCTGAGAGACCATCTGAATTCAATTAGGCAGAGGCAACCGATTCTTATTTCTGGTGCCTGGGACCTATGTTGGTCTCCAATTGCAGCCAATAGGTTTTGTTTTTGCCGCAGTAGAAATCCTAAAATCAGTGTGCTACAGCAAAACTTCCAAGTAGCCACACTTGAGAACTTCTGCTCTTTTGCCATCCAATATACAGTCTTGTATGGGGTGAAACATGCTATGGGGTTGCTCAATTAGCTGCATGGTTTCTTTTAAATTAAGATACATGCTGTATGCTTGCTCTTGATAGCCTACAAATATACAGCACAGAATTGATTATTGAACATAACTCCCAACATTTAGATTCACAAAATCAGGCAAAATAAGCCCCAGCACGTTACCTCCAAACAAAGGTACAAATCTGGGTAAAATTCGGCATCCTGCAAAACGGGATGTCCCACCAATATAACGACAGTGGGGAAGTATGATTGCATAGTGCTGCTTACTTATGTTTGAAGGCAAACCCACAATTTATCAGAACTTACAATATAGAGTGTGTACTTTTAAGTCAGGCTTTATGGATTGTTTAAATGATGATTGCATTGTTATAATATATGGCTTGACTCTTTAAACAACGCTGAATATTATTTTGGAAGGAAAGTTATGGTCTTATACAGTTAATATTTCAATAGTTAATCATTACTAATGTTAACCTGCATGATGAAGCTAAGAGATTCAGTTCCTTGTTTAAGCCTTAAATAGGACATGCTTGGCTTGATTGTACATTTCCTTTGTTACAGGTCCCTGCTTCAGTGCAACGTAACAGAAAATATTGAAGAAAGCAGCTTTAAATACATGTGATGCCCGGACAATGACACACTTGAGAAGTCCAGAACAGCAAGACTGTCTTGATTATTTTGTCAAGTGGCCAAATATTTTTAACCTAATTTTCTGTTTCAAAATAATGGTTCAAAAGGGAAAATAATGTATTGCTATGCTGCACTATGTATGTGCCAAGGGAAATGTGTTTTGCCTTGAAATGCATTCAGAGATTGCCAATAAAATATTCTTTTTGGCAGAAAATCCCAGTATGAAACAACACACCTCTGCCGAGAACAACACTGTTAATAAGACTTTTTTTTTTCTTAACAAGACCTGTGACTGTCGCTCTGCATGCCAGCAAACAAGTGAAATAGACAAAAAAAATATAATCAAAGTTAATCTATAAAGCAGTAGACTGCAGCTCACAGTTTATATTTAACTAAATTATATCCCATAAAAATTAGAATCAGGCTAACTAGCAACGTATTTTAATTATTAAGTTTAAGGAAATTGAAGAGAAAATATATCAACTGCTAATTTTGGGGTACATGGAAAAGTTTTTAAAGGACCAATGAACTTGAAATATATTAGCTTTATATAAACATACAGCTAAACTTCTAGAATCCTAACAGAACTAGATATACTGGATAAGGAGTTTATCATACGGCATTTTTTCTTTGCACATCAGAATTCTTGCCTGAAGAACACTGCAGTGGACTTTTTCTTGGAGCTAGTATAGAACTAAAAGCTTGAATGACAATGCAAAGCCTGTCATTTATGATTATTGTGACATTGTTTTTCATGACCATGTCTATAATTCCATCTGCAATCTCTATAGAGCATTTCTGTTAACTGAAAGTCAATCATGGAAGCTTTCACAGGGCTTCAAAGTGATGCAGGATAGAAAAGCAGATAGAAAAGCACCACCCTTAAACAGTTATTTTAGTGAATATAATAAGAGTGAACACAGATAGCTGTTGAATAGATTTAGGGGCATATTTATCATAGGTAAAACCCCTATGGGTGTTTTCACCAGCAATAGGGCTTTGCACTATACATCATGCGTTCACCACCAGCAATAAGATTCACCAGGTTTTGCCATAGATAAACTTCCCCATGCAAAGTATAGGGAAGTCTATTTAATAAGCATCGGGATGGTACATGTACATCTGCAATGCTGGTTCTGTTATTGCCATCTCAGGAGTCAATGCTGCATTTTAGGTTTAATGTTCTTTTAAGACAATAGACAATAGATATTCGTCACTATATATGTTATTTAGAAAATTAGATCATCCTCCTCCTCAGCTCTGTATATTTGGGTCTGTCAGGACGCAATAGGAACATGTGTCGTAGTAATCAGTGTCCAATCTGCTCGGTGGAGATATATTTATCTCTGGCATGTTAGACTAAGGATAAAATAAGGCTCATTATCATAAAAAATATTTACCACTGGTTATTACATATCCCCAAAAATGCTGCATCTAGTGAGCTTTTCCAACTATTTAGTGTTTTAAAGTACATATCAGGCAAGGTATGAAAACTGCAAGTTCATGGATGTAATATTAATGAATGTCCCTTTTAAGCACTTATTTGTTTTTCCATTTAAGCACAGTTTTTCACTTAATCTTTACATACTCGGGTTTGTGATATTCTGTCACTTGAGACATTATAAAACACATCCAGTTAATTCTCTAGTGAGTACTTGAAGGTTAACTGTAGATATGCTTTTCTTGTGAGAGCACTGTATAATCTTGTCAGCTATCTTTCAAAATTAAATTTCCAGTGACAATTTACTAAAGTGTTATTTAAAATTGTATAAATGAACTAAAAATCCAAACATTCCCATATACAAAGGCTCTCTAAGAAAAACATTGCATTAAAATAATATAAATCATGAACTATGTTCTACATATATCACTTTGGATTACAGAATTACAGTTTCATAGCATATGTTGTAAATAGTTTTTTGGGACCAATAAGATTGTGCTTTGATATGTGAAGATTAATTTCTTAATGTGGACCTATATTCAACTTAATCTTTCTTCTTACTTTGAGCATTGTTTCAAATATGAAATAATGGCAATAAATAGTCTCCTTGTATTTTTGTTACAAAATCATGCGCTTGAATATATAGTACAGGTAAGGTTTAAAACATATAATTGTGACCTGGAAATATCAACCACTCTAAAGTCTACTGGTAGCTGGCACAGCAGACCAGCTTCTTTAGGTAAATTACATTGTAGAGCTGCAAGTTGCTTCCCTGATCTATTACCCCTCTGTCTGTATGTATTACCCAGTATTGTCTTATCAATGTTTGTTCCCAATTGTAAAGCGCTACGGAATTTGCTGGCGTTATATAAATAAATGATGATGATGATGATGATGAACTAGACTTAATATTAGATTAGTCTGTCATCTGAATATAAAGGGAGGTCAGCCATTTTTCTGGGCTTAACCAATATTAATGTGAATAAAGCCTATCATTTTGCTAAGAACCAACGGAGCCACCTCAGTGATTTCACTGGTTTTTAGTGAATTGAACAGTTGCATTTACAAAAAGGCTGCCTCCTTTAGGTTTAGGGCACAGGTATACATTAAAGAAAGGCCTAAAATTCAGTTTGAAATATCCCTGTGTGGTTTACAAAAGTAGCAAAAATTGTTATTTGGTATATGTAACATTCAGTTGAATTATCAATGCATTTAAATCAGTTGCATATATAGAGATCTAATGCTCTACATCTGTACACAGAAAGACAGTTTAGGAATATGAAGCATCACATATCACAAGATGTGACTTGCTGACTCCTAACATGTCCCTTATTCTGATGACCTTTATAATGAATGATAAGGGACAGGATATAAACTGACTCTCCTGACACCTTTTGCTGTTAGTACTGTAACTAAATTATGTATGTGTATTGTTTAGCATTATTGATGATGGTTATTCATCATTTAAATTCAAAAGCATTGATGCCTACTGTTTAATTTGTGTTTTTAGACTGCTGGCAATGTATAGCATAATTTCCAAATGTTTTGTCTGTAAATCGCTTACATAATGCATAGGATATACAGGACATTGTTTCTAAACTTGTTTAAGTCACTTTATACAATAACCAGATTTTACACATATACACATACACAATGAGTTTTCTGATGTGCCATTTTAGAGGGATGTAAAACTGGCCATATAAGTAGTTTACTTTTCAAAATGTATGTAAGTATTTCACTCAAATGAAACCAGAATCTGTCAGTTATCAGAGCTACTGTATATGTAGGAAATAGCCTACTTAAAGAAGGAGATTTGTTTTCGAATTGCTGTTCTCTATTTATTTGAGCCCAGATGCAAATTCATCTCCAAAACCAGTCTACTTATAATGGGATTAGACTACTTTCTAGTGGGCATTTTCCCACTTCCCACTTCCCAATCTCTGTTGCATTTACAGCATGGTGTGGTGTATGTATGATGATTTATTAATCCTCTACAGACAAGAATGTTGCAGAGAATGGCTGATGGCTCATGGAGGTACCATGCACTAGAACTGGATTAAGGCTTTGGGAGCCCAGGACATTTGAGAAAGAGTGGCCCCTATGGTCTAATAAACACATATACAAACATTGCCCTAACTCATATGTCTTCCATTGCCCCCTCATATTCATATCCCCCTTGTATCTCTCTAATTGCTGCCCTGTCATCTCTCTCTCATTGCTCCCATTGTATCTCTCTCATTGCCCCTCCATATGTCTAACATTGCTCCATACATATCTCTTATGTTACCCTCTCCATATCTCTCATTGCTGACCCCTCATGCCTATCTCATTGCTACCATCTCCATGCCTCTCTCATTGTTGCCTCCTCTATGTCTCTCTCATTGTTGCCTCCTTCCTGCCTCTCACATTGTTGCCCCCTCCATGCGTCTCTCATTGTTGCCCCCTCCATGCCTGTCATTGCTACCCCCTCATACCTCTCTCATTGCTACCCCCTCATACCTCTCTCATTGCTACCCCCTCATACCTCTCTCATTGCTACCCCCTCATACCTCTCTCATTGCTACCCCCTCATACCTCTCTCATTGCTACCCCCTCATACCTCTCTCATTGCTGCCTTCTCCATGCACCTCTCATTGCTGCACTCTCCATGCCTCTCTCATTGCTGCACTCTCCATGCTTCTCTCATTGTTGCCTCCTCCATGCCTCTCCCATTGTTGCCCCCTCCATGCCTCTCATTGCTGCCCCCTCGTGCCTCTCTCATTGCTACTCCCTCATGCCTCTCTCATTGCTGCCTTCTCCATGCGCCTCTCATTGCTGCCCTCTCCATGCCTCTCTCATTGTTGCCTGCTCCATGCCTCTCTCATTGTTACCTCCTTTATGCCCCTCTCATTGTTGCTTCCTCCATGCCCCGCTCATTGCTGCCCTCTCCATGCCTCTCTCATTTCTGCCCTCTCCATGCCTCTCTCATTGTTGCCTCCTCCATGCCTCTCTCATTGTTGCCCCCTCATGCCTCTCTCATTGCTACCCCCTCATACCTCTCTCATTGCTGCCTTCTCCATGCACCTCTCATTGCTGCACTCTCCATGCCTCTCTCATTGCTGCACTCTCCATGCCTCTCTCATTGCTGCACTCTCCATGCCTCTCTCATTGTTGCCTCCTCCATGCCTCTCCCATTGTTGCCCCCTCCATGCCTCTCATTGCTGCCCCCTCATGCCTCTCTCATTGCTACTCCCTCATGCCTCTCTCATTGCTGCCTTCTCCATGCGCCTCTCATTGCTGCCCTCTCCATGCCTCTCTCATTGTTGCCTGCCCCATGCCTCTCTCATTGTTACCTCCTTTATGCCCCTCTCATTGTTGCTTACTCCATGCCCCGCTCATTGCTGCCCTCTCCATGCCTCTCTCATTTCTGCCCTCTCCATGCCTCTCTCATTGTTGCCTCCTCCATGCCTCTCTCATTGTTGCACCCTTCATGTCTCTCTTTGCCATCTTACCTTTAAGAGTTGGTAAGAGTTGGATGGCCCCGTGAGACTCTGCCCATTTTCTGTTGGCTTCAGTGATCCCTATTGTTTACCACAAAGGAGATTACTCAAAAGAGCAATTGTTTATGAAAGCAATATTTTGCAGTTAAAACTTAAAACAGACATACTATACTGTAAGGAGTATACAAAACAGACAATTTAAGAAAATAGTAATTAAAGTCACAAATGTATTTTTTTAATATATATGGGGGGGGGGGGTTATTGACAGGGAACAAGCACAAGGAAAAATATAATTGTCACTCTTGGTTGTGCTGCATGAGTACTGTATGCACTTTCATAATGTTCGTAAATGTTTTGCAAATGTTTGTTTCTGCTGTGTGAGGCAGAATTACAGCTCAAATGTACGTCGAACCTGAGCACAGCCAATGCACTCTGAGTATAATGGTACAAGTAATTTCTACACGCTACCAACCAGGGCCTATTAAACCCACTTTCTCAAAACACTCTAATTTAACGTTTAACTCTAATGGTTTTGTTAAACCACTCAGGGTGGTAATGTTACCTAACTTTCTCAGTAACAGGTGGTCCAATGCATTGGGATGGCGATCGTAAGGACCCAGTCATATAGTACTGTTTTGTCTTTCCACATTTGGAAACCAACAAGTAACACAATAAATAGCAAAAACAGCTGGTGTTTATTGTTTCCTGGAACAATTGCAATTGGTCAGTGCTCCTTTTCAGGACTGATGCATTAATGCCTGTGTGGCATATTCATAAATAATCATTGTAATCTTTTCTTTAGGTTTATAAAAACATTGTATGGTATGTGTAAACTTTAATGTTTAAAAATTGTACAGAACCGCCCATTAACTTAGTATAGTTATGGGATCTATGGTCCATAATGCTTAGGATTCTTGGGGTTTTCTAATAGCAGTTTTAGCTAAAATCTCCTAAATCAGATTTAAAGATTACCTCTGTCTATCCGCACACTGCCTGTGACATTCCCAATCTTATTCAATTGTTTAAATAAACAGGAACAATATTTTACCATGTTTTTCTTTCTGATTTTGGTATTTTCTGGATAACAGGTTTCCATATAAGAGATCCCATACCTGTGTATATTTTGCAGTCAATGTATTAACCTGTATTGTCCTTATATGTTTGTTCATTTATTCCTAATGTAGAGTGTATCTTGTACTTTTGAAAATGTTAACAGTATTCTTTGCTGTTGTTAATTTTATTAATCAACTCACAGAGATGTATATATTTTAAATGCATTAAATTAAAAGCATAACTTAAAAGGTAATAGAAGTTATTTTTGTTAAACTAAAATTGTAGAAAAGGAAGTCTGGAAATATATCTATATATATTATATATATATTTGTATGCAGTTATGTCTCACAGATTATTTTTAGATTTAATATCTGTACTGGAAAGGTATGAAGTTGTGAAGCAAACAAATATATTAGCCAAAATGTTGCAATTATATCAAATTATTTCTTGTGTATTGTGCCACAAATAAAAGGAATCAGAAAAGAAACTGTGAATGAAATTTTTTTTTTTGCTATGAAATACAAGGTTTTCCTACTGTACAGTAGAATTGTAGAGTATTACTATTAGACTATTTAATGGTCAAAGTGGAAATTTAGAAGTGTCAGTATGGAAAATGTAAGTGAATGGAATTTGATAGTTTAACAATCAAAGTGGTAATAGAAGTGGTGGTATGGCTTACCACATATACCAGCCCACTTCTACCACTGAGCTTGGCTATTGGTAATAACGTTATATTATTGCTACAAGATTTTGAAAGCTTGCATGCTTCTAGCTAGACCCACCTGCAACAGAACCAACTAAACACACGTGAAAAGCATGACAAGAAGTGCAGTTGCATTGTACACACCTCAGTAATGGATCTGTGCCAATTTGTCTTGGATCCAAGATATTGTTTTCAAATCTGTGAAATGAAATGCTCAGTTGCCCTGAAATTATTTTAAAAATAATAGTCAAACAAAATTCAAATTTTCCATTTTCTGTCCAATAAAAAAGTGAATATTTTAAGGAATTCTTTAGATGCTATATTTCATGTCACCCATGTAACAGGGAATATGTCATCAAGCTACAAACTAATGCACAAAATATTGTAAGCCTCAGACATTGTTCCATATATAGAAATGATTTACATTAAAATCTGATCCTATATATAGTATTTTATGATGGAAACTCTTAATTTGAGGAAAAAATGTTGTGGCTCAGTGTAGAAATTCTTGTTGACTTGTACCATACATTGTGGGCAAGCTCCATAACTCTCCATATCATCACTAATGCCATCCATAAGAACGTTGGAGGAGTTTCTGTCTACTGAAATAACAAACTTTCCTTCTGTACTGAATGGCTGTCGCTACAAATAGACAGCAGAGTCACTTCCAGTTAAGATGATCCCTGGTATTTGTGGGAAATCTCAAATTGCGTTGATATCTGTAGCCACAAGAAATACCATGCTACATATGTGCATTTACTCAATCCTTTCAACATTAAAGTAATTTATATTGGAACTAAAATCAGAAGATGAAAGAACTTTTTTTAAAATGCCATGTATGAGGCATCTGTTCACACATGTGCAACTGATAACTGGCTAAATCAGTTTTGTAATAATATATGGTAATAATACCTGCAAATATATATAAAAAACAATATATAATTCACCCCAGACAGTGTTTCCAGCTACTTGATTAAATGTATATCTTTAAAAAAATATAAAAAAATACCAACATTCATCAATAGAGGACACTGATTTATTCACATAGATGTAAATGTGTAACATTCAGTGATTAATCAAATTCATTTTTATCTATACATTTTATGCAGTTAGTCTTGTAAACAGACACATTATTATTGTTTTAGCATTCACACTCACGATCCTTTAGCAGTGAAAAATTAATAACTGACTAGAACACAATAACTAATGACAGTGTTGATGGTACGCTGGGATCACTTAATAGCTAAATGCAATATCTCTGTCTCTCTCCCATGTCTATCCATGTGTCAGATGAATAGTATAGCTCACCTTAAGTCTCAGAGCTTAAATATTATGAACATTTTTAAATAGTAATAGGATATAAGACTACTTGATATAGCACAAGTCCTTGCCACTGGATGTTCAAGTGACTGCATAGTAACTGGTTGGTTAATAACTTAGTCTCTGTTGTTGGTTTTCCATAAATTCCAACAAGTGAAATGATAGCAGCAGGACCCTTCAACACACCCCTTAGCAGTCCTCGCTATCTGCAGGTCCCGATCTGTAAATACAAATACTCAGCTTGGCAGGCTTTTCTTCTGAATTAACAGTCAAATTGTACGGTGCTATATAGGTTATACACAAAGAGGAGTGCTTCATTGCTAAGTGTCATTGCTGAAATACAAATACTCAGACTGTCAGACTTTTCTTCTGAATTTGCAGTCAATTTGTACGGTGTTATATAGGTTACACACAAAGAATAGAGCTCCATTGCTCCATTGCTAATTATCATTGCTGAAATACAAATACTTGGCCTGGCAGGCTTTTCTTCTGACTTTGCAGTCAAAGGGTACAGTTTTATTAAAATAGATTCAAAGCAGTACACAGAAGAGCAGGAGCACCAAGCAGCTGCTGGCACCAGTCATGATGATAGTATTCCTTCTACGTCATCTGGTAAAGCATATGTAAAAGTGCATAGTGTTTTTAAGTCATGGAAACAAAAATGTAAAATACACCTTTTACCTTGGTCAAGAAAAAAAGACTTGTAATCAAGGCAAAGTTATAAAATAAAATTGCCAACATGCCATTCTACACTTGCAGTGGCAAAGAAAAAATGAGGCCTTCGTCTTTCTCTATGAGTGTGAGTTCTGCAACTGTCACTGAGGCATCTTCTTGTAAGGTCAGTCGTGACCAAGCAAGACCTTGTCATTCGGACTCCAAAAGTGGTGTCCAGATTCTTTTACGTGTAAAAGTCGAGATGGAAGAAAACAGTAAGGCATTAGAGGAAAATGTATGTTCAGATTCAGAAATGACAGAAATTCCTGAGGAGAGTCTATCCACGAGTGCTATGTGTAATCGTGACCATTCTGATAGTGTACCTATAAAGTAGGCCCCTTTCAGCATTTCTGCAGATGTGTGCCTGAACAGCCCAAGTGTAGCCGGTGATATACCAATTGAGGATGCCACTTTGGAATTGCAACAGGATGATGGGGATATTTGTGTAGCCAACGAGGGCGCTAATGAGGTTGTTGATGAGGATGAAGTAATTTGTGTAAGTCCTGCACAGGTGGAAGCAGTTCTGGCATGTGATAAGAAGAAGGCCATTGTCATGCCTGGACATAAGACCAAAAAATCCACTATGTGTGGAATTATTTTTACCCAAATCCTGACCACAGTTGTCTAGCCATTTGTAGCATTTGTAAAGCCACAGTAATGTAAGCATGGATGTCTAAATAGACGTGTATATGTATTACCTTCCACTTTGCTGCTGTTTAATCAAGTGTTTGGAATCTGCACTTTACATCAAAGGTAGCTAACTAGATTATAATTTTGTGGGAATTGGGTCTGATTCAAAGCTCACTAATGAACTTGCTTTTTGCTGGGAATTACAATGGCTCTTTTTAGTGCATTGTCTGGCACCCTGGATTGGTGGGGGTCTGATAAAAGCACGCATCCCGGGGGGGTCAGCACTCGTTGCCATGTATTGCTGTAGAATTACCTCAGTTATCCAAGAAACAGGTAGAGCGATCAAATGAACCATAACGGGTTTCATGATCCAAGGACAATTCCATCTCGCATCACTTTTCTTTTCTGCCACTGCTGTGTGCCAATGTGTCCTAGATGTGCTTGGAACTGCCGTGTTTTTGAGTCATTGCTCTGTCGCTGCAGTATTTGTCCAAAAGTGTATGAAAATAATATTGTGACCTGTGAGGTGGTCAAAATTGACTGCAAATTACTTGAAATTAGTGTTATTCAGGTTAATAATAATGTAGGAACAAAAAAAAGAGCAAAATTATGTGATTTTAGCATATTTTTCTAAAAAGTACAGATCCAAACCACGAGGGTGGTTTTTCCAAAACCAAAACCAAAACATGAAGCTAATCCAGATCCAAAACCAAAACCACTTCACAGGGGTCAGTGAACATCTCTACCATCAATGGGAGTCCTCTTTAAGCTGAAAGGTATCCAGAATTGGACCTTCATATCATTTTGTGACCTTTTTAGTAGTTGAGGACTATGAAGGGTCTATGTATGATTGCTTAGTAACTCTTATTATTATTAGTTCAGTATTTTAAATTGAGTTTAAGGTGGTGAGAGGACATTAAAGATGAAAGTGCAGAAAGGCGTTCAGTAATGTGGGCAAACATAGATGGTCAGAGATCCAGAGAGGATAAATAAATGAGCTGAGGATTGCATACCAGTGGCACAAGATAGCACGCTGTTAACTGAGTTAGATGAGCTGAGTATTGCACACTGGTAGTAGAGTTACAGGAGTTGGGGATTGCATACTGTCACAAACGCCCAGCATGTCTCAGATACAGCAATCTGAACAGCTGGCGGTGACTGGTGTTAATTAACAATGAATACACCTTTTCTGACACCACAAAGGATTTATTATGGTGTTCTTACGTTCACCAAAACCACTTATTAAAGTTTCACACTTAAATCACATACACATGTAGCATGAGCCTCCTTGGGCTTCGTAAATTCACAAAGAATCACAGAGAAATACGCTAGATTAAATATGTTTAATCTGAAAAATATTTCCAAGGCGTATTTCCAAAAAGATAATAAAGAGACATACGATAGGTTGCATATAAGTTTCAAAAATAAAATAGGAAATAAAACCAGAATCCCTACTTACAAGTTCAGGAATTGGCGTGTGAGGAGTACACATTGAGAAGAATGACACATTTCAGTCGTGGTAGACCCTCCTCAAAGAAATGGACACTGTACTATTGATACAACGGATTTTAAACCATTTCTTTTTGGCTCTGCAACCCACACCTTAGGAATTTACACTTTCAATTAAATCAGATTGATTCCCAAAATGACACAGAGTTTCCCCAAAGTAAATTAGCTATCACTAAGATATATATTTGGGCACCTCAGAGAATCTCTCACCTCTGATCTTTCTGCCTGGCTAAGCCTAACTCCTCTGCATACACAAACTACTCAGATATCTGTCTATGGGCCTGGCTACTTTCAAAAGGCCATTGATACTTGCATAGGTAAGACTCAGGTCAGTTAACCAAATACACTTTGAAAGGTTATATGAAATATTCACAGGGTTATACATAGATTCACAGAAGATTATAAATAGTTTCACAGATTCATACATAGATTTCTGTGTATCTATGTGTGAATCTATGTTATACATAGATTCACACATAGATATACAGAAAATAACAATCAGTTTTTATATATACTACATTTCATCACATACTCTAGTAGCACAATATAAGACACTAGTGAGAGTCATAGTAGCTGAAGATTTCACACTAGTTGCAGAGAGTCACAGTGCTGTGGATTGCAAACAGGTTTTCCTCAAACAAACATCAACATATACAAGTAAAAATTGCAGAAAAGGCTAGAAACTCCATAGTGGTGTGAATAGGCAAGTCCACAGGAAAATCAAGGTTTAATAGAGTTATCACCATTGTTGTCTAGAGCCAATGGATTCAGAGCCATAAGGTTGCCACACAAGCCTAGGTTAGAACACAGAGAAGCAATCCAAAAGAACAAGGTGTCATGATCTGCCTCCGGCTTCACAGCAGCCTCTTCCATTTAGGTACTGTTTGCCTCCTGCAGCTCCAGTCCGTTAAGAACTATGCTTGAAATTTGCCTTTGTGTGTATCTTGCCTGCAGTACCCCTTTGCCACCAGAGGTGCTACTGTCTCACCATTACACACACCACCTCCCTAGCAGGAGTTACCTCTTTCCCAATCAGCACCCACACCTGTACGCTGCCTTCATAAGTTTGCCTCTCCCAATAATCTGTGGCAGTTCATTGTTGTCTTACCTGTTGTCGCTGACTCTTCTGAGTATCCTGTGTCTGATTTACTGGTATTGACCCCAGCTTATTCCTCGGCTTTGCTGCTTATCTCCTGACCCAGACTCTGGCTCCATTCTTAACTATTCTCCAGCTCATTCCCTGGTACCTTTGTGGCTCTCCGAGTTTTGACCCCTTGGCTTGTTTGAACCTCCTCTATTCTGTTTCCCACAGATTGCTCCAGTGCCTTGTACTTCCTGGTAAGAACTTGTTCTCCACCTATCGTGATTTATCCTGTACCTCATGCCTACTCACCAGGCCAGTCTCTTGCTGCAGCTACCTGGATCCTGGTGTATACTTGTCGCAGAACATCGCACCTTCTGATCCAGTCTCTTGCTGCAGCTATCTGGACCCTTGTGTATACCTGTCCCAGAACATCAAACCTTACGATCTAGTCTCCTGCTGCAGCTTCTTGTACCCTGGTGTTTACCTACCACAGAACCTTGCACCCTCTGATTCAGTTTCCTACTGTTGCTACCTGGACTCTGCTGTCTACCTGCTGCAGATTATCTACCCACCTGATCCAGTCTCCTGCTTGCTGCTATCCGGACATCCATATACACCTCCTGCAGACCTACCATTGTGTACTCACCACTGGGCCTCACTGAGTACCTACCTGGAGGGCTGCATCCTGCGGGGCAGAAGCAGCTAAGCCCAAACTCCCTTGTGGAGGTCGCTGGTGAAAACCTTCTGTCCTGTTAGACTCCATACCTCCCTGTAGGTGGCGATTTACCTAGCAGGCTCTAGAATCCCACAGATACCTGTGGACCATGACACAAGGTTCAGGAGGTCAATGTTCAAGGAAAAAGGTTTCATCAAACTGGCACAGAATTAGTGTTAATACTCAGGAAGAGACACAAATGGACTCAGGATAGCAAACTGGTAGCAGGGTATCAGGAACTCGGGAAAGCAGGAACAGATCCAGAATATCTGAACTATAACTATGGAACAGGATAAGTTTAACAATGATCTAGCACTGATTGTGAGAAAAATCAGAGTTTTAATTTATTATTAGATGATTTCCACTTATGCTCAAGCTGCAAAATTAATGTTACTAAGACTCAAAATAAATGCCTCTGAACATATTTTATCTCAACTTCAACAAAAGTTTCTATTTCATTAGCAATCTAACCCTTTCTCTTATTTAGGGACAGAAATTCCTACTCACCTTTCACAACTGTTTAAGGTAAATTATGTACTGCTGATGCAGAAAGAATATCAGAATCTTTCTGAGGGCTCCTTGAGATTTAAACCTGTGTAAGGTAATGAAGGTACTGATTATGTGGAATTTGAGACTAAGCTGCTTTCACTCTTTTGGGATTTTTAACCGAAACCCCCAAATTACTTGAGATGCATGTGTTCTGCTTTCTGCGCAGCAATTAGATGTTGCATAGCTCAACATTGGAAGGGATATCCTCCATGATCTTTTTTTTCTGGTATATGTGCTTTGTTCTACTTTCCTTCTCATATTTTCCCTCTTTCTTCTTCTTTTCTGAAATAAAATATTTGATATATTGATGGTTGGGGTAGTTCATCAGCCTTATTTTGGAATTATATTGATTGTTATGCAACGCTTGATATATATTCATATTTTGGCCTAATTAAGAGTTGAGCATATGTCAATTTTTGTGGAGTAACTAAGCACATTTCGATGTTGCATACCAAAATGTGCATATCTTAGACTTGTGCTCCCTTATGGCTGGAGAGGCAATATGGGTGCGGGCAAGCATATGTTCATTAAAACAAGGTCATGTTCACATAAGTATAACACGTCTCCTGGAGATGCAACCTATTTAGACTTGCATGCATCTTCAAATACACTTCTTAGGAGAAGTATCTTTTGTGGGTACTGGAGGAGTGGTGTAAAGGTACATGATTATGATATGACACCTACAGAGACATCAGGCTGCTTCTAATTGGCTGCTTGCATATTGACTCCTCCTTCTGATAGTACTTTATGTATTAGCGTTGTGGCTATATCATGTCATAGCAGACTATTATGATTACTTAATTGGCATTTCCATTTGGATTACTTCCAATTGGATTTTTAACGCAGTTAACAATGGATGTGGGAGTGATTGTATTTTCATTACATTTTATATGGAAATGTAACTTTTGCATTCATTAATAACATTGTCATGACAATATTATGTCCTGTGTATATGACACGCCATTGTATTATATTTTGTGCAAATATAAAACATTTGCATTTGCAATTACTAATATCACCATCAAACCGCATCCATATACTATTGTGAGATAAGTATACACATTTGTATACAGGAATACTGCTTTTTTTTAGGTTGGCCATATTTTAAAGTTTGAGTGACTCAACACACATCAGTACATTTAGATCTAGTAACATATAATGTAGCAGAATTTCAGACAGACCCAGAATAACTACATGGGTAAGAGTTGTGGTAACTGCAAAAACTTAGATCCCAGGTGATAAACTTGGACTTTGTGTACTGAATAAATCTTTCCAAAGATATTATGAGAGATCAGGTCCAGTTTGTGGGTCAAGGGAAATTCCAGGTCAAGCCCAGAAGAAAAGAGTAAATCCAGGTACAGCCCAGAAGAACAGAGAGAACTAAGAGAGTCCAGTAGAATAGAGAGAGTCCAGGAACATTCCAGTTGTTTGCAGAATATCTTTATCTCTTTATATTGTTCAAGGTTCCTGTTGCAGCTAATACTATTACTACTACTACTACTACTACTACTACTACTACTACTGCTACTACTACTGCTACATTATCCATTATAGAGGCAAGTCACTGGAGAACCATACAGGCAATTGTTCCATTTTAAAGTGCCTTCCAGACTTCCAAAACTGGTCAGTGTCTACAGCAAGCATGAGTAACTCACCGATAATTACCACTACTGCTGCCTATTTGAGCCAGAGACTTGGCCTTAAACTGCCTCACACTGTTTTGACTACTCCTCCTCTCTTCCTTAGCATTTATCAATGCTTGTCAAAGGGACTACTCTGCCTTATCCATTGCACTTATCTACACTTATTCTTATTGAAAGGACAATATTCCTTGGTGTTAGTACTTTAACAATTATTACATGTGCTGGGTATAATTCCCACATAATTATCTACTTTTTTAAAATAGCTATAATTGTGACTCCCATCATAGTTATATTCTTCAGCATCCTTAATAATAAGAGGCTTGTTAATATTTTCAGTGATATTGTCTTCTTCATTGTATTTGTTGTGAAGGTTCTCAAAAGTCTATATTGTTACTTCATTGTATATAAATTCAGAGCCTTAGTTATGGTCCACTATGTATACATAGCAGGTGTTAGTTTCCAATTCATTCTCTCACCTGTACTGTGTTATATGCATTACAGGGTGTGCACACATAGGCCTCTTTTATGCCCACTTGCTAACATGGTATTGCTTTGCAGCTATATTCTAGAAGCCTAGAATCCATTCCTGCTTATAATCAGCAGTCATTCAAAGGTATTGTCACAGTGAATCTACTAAATAATAAATGTTACTGCTGTTCTTTTATTGAGACTTACTATCAGATATTGTCATTATTGATTGTTCTTCTTCTATGCCATTATCTATTATATTGTTCAGTTATTTTCCGCCCACAGGAATGTTGTATCGTTGTTATTTTATGCCTTTTAATTTCACTAGCCTTATCAGAGATTAAGCTTGTTATACGTTGCCCACTGCTAATCAAGCTATAGGCCTAAGAGTTACACAGTATTTTTTATAAACGTGCCAAATGGCTTATTCCATTTTCCTGGTATGTGTGTGAGTAGGTTGTCACAAGTCATTTGTAGAGAGTTGGACAGGGGTCTCCTGAGGTCAACGCCTGGTGGAACGCACAATCTACAACCCCAAAGAGAAAACAACACTGGTGCACGGCAATTAAAAAATTGAGAAAACAGTGAGATTACCATAACCATGAAAATTACCACCCTCTCCCCACTAGGTGCAAGGAAAAGGTGTAGGTGATGGAGATGGATGAAAGTATGTAAAGATGGAAAAACGTGAAAGTAGGGGTACTGATAGGAGTAAATGGCAGGTAGGACTAAATGCAAGGGAGAGTAATGTTAGACAGTACACTTAGAAATGTTGAGGATAAAACCCACTGAGGAAGTCACAATACATGAAACACGTTTGGGAAACCTACCTACGCTACAAGAAAAGTTTGCCATTTTTACGTCAAATTTTTTGTATAATTATTTATATTTTTCTATTGTTTTTATTTTTTCTATATACTGTGGCAAGAGCCCGCTACTGGTGAAGCCCACGCGTACAACTTCTTCCTTTTTATGGTTCTTTATTGTCAGGATGGTAATAATGTTTTGACACCATATACTTGCACAGCAATTATGGAGACCCTCAACGCTTACTATACATACTCAAACTCTCTGTCCAGATCAGCCAGCTAGCCCAGCGTTGATCTTCCTGAACAATGAAACAAGCAGGGTTTTATACCTGACACTCCTCCCACAGGCCTAGCTTGATGGACAGGTGACACACCCACCTTCTCTTTAAAAGGAAACGCCCATCCCTGGCTCTGTTTAGACTATCAGACCCACCCTGTCTGTTTGCTGAGAGGAAGCAGCTTTTAAATCATGTAAGTAAACCAATTTTAAACTACACATATGTTTTTACCTGGTTTAATCTCCACCTAGGTACATAACTGTGCCAATGTTTTACTCTACTTCCCTGCTTTCTCTGCATATTGCCAGCTAAATGCCTCCTTTTGTTACAATACATTTTACTAATACTCTATTCAATTGTTATTTAATTATTGAATCTAATTATCTCTACAAATATCCTTAATATTTCTATGTACATTCTCTCCTCTATCCCGCACCGATATTTCATCTGGGACACTATAAACACCATCTGATTCCACAAACCTGGACCACATCACTACGACAAATGCTGCTAATTCACACCACAACAACCCACCACGGCCCGCACTCCACGGCTGCGGAAATATAAGTAAATCAGTTTATCTGAACCTGGTTGTACCTTAGACAACTTCATGAATGTCTTCACTAATCTAAAAGTAATTATATATGTAAATTTACTGTTCTAGCAGAAAAAAATATTTAGGCAATATTATAGGGTTACTTGGAAAACATGTTTAGATAAAGTGGTAGTTATTTACCGATCTACAGGGTTATTGGTAAGAAAAGGTGGAAAAATCCTGCAATATATTTTATAATTACATACTTATGAACCAATTCAAATATGGAAATCATATAACACAACGGATACTATAAATATAATCACGGCTATTTACCAGTTATCACAGCATTATTACAGCTGTGGAGATACATATCTACTACTTAAATGCATTACTTACTAACACAATTGATTGTGGAAATAATGGTTAATGTAGCTAGCAAATTTGAAGCACTATTGAACTGACTAATGTTTAATTTGCCAGGACCAAGTTATGTATTAGGCAATGATTCTGCTGTTGTTGGCAAACTTTACCATGATTCATGGATTATTTATTTGAGCTGAAATGTAAATAAATAGAAAAGTTCATGTTAAACTTTAATATACAGGGATGTCTGCTTGCTACATTAATAATTTACATTGCTTTGCTCAATATTATACAACTGTAATACTTGATATAAAATACTGTGCATATTAAAGCTCAACAGTTGCTGTCTGCTACTGAAAAGTATGGCTGTAAATTTAAATCTGGATAATCAAAATTCTTCACAATATTTGCTGCTTTGTCAGACATAAATAAACTATGTTCTTTTAAGGGCTAGCTTCGTGTTGATGCAATATTTCCAGTTAAAGGTAAATTATATAATTGTCACAGTATAAAGTGCTACAAAAACACTGTATAGTTTTTATTGCGGGTGTAGGCAGAATATTAAGCTATAACAGTGAGGTACTGTGTATCTCTGAGTACTATAAGACTGCCAGTTAACAATTAAGGAGCCAAATATCTTTAAATCTTCATGTCTGCAATCT
Source organism: Mixophyes fleayi (assembly GCF_038048845.1). Classification (NCBI taxonomy): domain Eukaryota; kingdom Metazoa; phylum Chordata; class Amphibia; order Anura; family Limnodynastidae; genus Mixophyes; species Mixophyes fleayi. Next base: position 103,515,795 of record NC_134406.1, read on the forward strand.
TGCTGCTCACTATACCATATATGCAAGCTTAATGATCTCACTCGTCACTCAGCCACCATATCGTGTAAAGGGACAAATCTATTGTTCAGTGCACAGACCTATGCTTATATGTTGTCAAGTACAAGGGCAACAACAAGAAACTAATATGCCAGTATTATAGAATTCTCTGTAGTTCATGTTATTTTTTAATTAACAAAAGATTGCACTGAGCCAAGTATTGTTATGAAGGACTAAGTCAAACATAAAAAAATAAAAAAATAATTCTCGAGAGGAAGGTCCTATTTATTGATGGCAGTGTTAAAGAAATACTAAAATACTTCCAGTGTTTACCTTAGTGACGATTTTAGATCAAATGAGGCCTGGGCTGAGATAATGGTGGGGGGCCCTCTATAGCGAATGTAGGGCCAGTGGCTAATCAAATGCTTCATTGGCAGACATACAAACACAAGTCACTAATTCTCTATTGGTGCTTATAATATAACAAATCAAGATCCGCTTTAAACACTAATGTATGAATTAGGACTGAGGCTTTTAGCAAAAGATCAATACTTGCATTTGTTGCATTGCCTTTAATCCAGTCCGTAGCGTATGTTGTCCTGGAGGATACTAAAAATTTGAAATGCTTAAAGATGTCCAATTCTGAATCCCTAATCATTTCACTGTGCAGTGGCAGAACTACCATTGGTGCATCAGGAGTGGTGCACCGGGACTCATGGAGACAATGGGGCCCACTGCACTGGAAGCTAGTGAGCTGTGGGTCCTGGTTGCCTCCTTCCTGCTTCTCTGCTTCGGGGCCCACAACTCTCTAGTTCCACCAAAATAGTGATTGCATAAAAGTAGTTCCTGTAGTGTTAGTAACTCTAACGCGTTTTGTTGTACATAGACAACTTCTTCAGAGGGCAAGATAGCAATGAAAAACTAGAGCCAGTATCACAGAGTTTAAATAGTCAAAGGTTAATTACAATAACACCCCTCACCTAGTAGTGGGTGTTAACCTCTCACAGAAATGGTTTCTCTAATCGCATTTCAAATAATAAAAATACTAATAGTGTATAATGAAAAGTATAAGAGCTTTATAGACAGTCATATATTACAAGGTAAACAGAGAAAAAATGCATTGGCAACGATATAGATTACACTCGAACAGCTCAAGCCGCAAGGCACTATTTTAAATTGTTGCTATATCACCGAACTAAATAATAAATCTATCTCCCAAAGAAACATAATAAGTTTGTCTTTATTCCATTAATGATTACAAAATAAAACATGTATTTAAACATTTATATAGATACTTTTAACAACCACTCAGCTGATCCTAATAATCGTTCAACACAAATAAACAACAAACCCATATAGTGCCTGTCATTCTAAGCAGAGGATTACCAGCATTGTTAATGGAAATAAATTCACAATCACTTAGCCCTGATTTGCCAATATAGTTTGGTCATTGCAGGCTAAACCCGGTCATGTTACATGAATAACCAATTAAATATCATGTAGACCTACTTGTTTCTAAGACTACCGATGTAAACTTACCAAACGTGATGAACTTACACATGTATATATAATGAAGATTAAATATCCGGTATAACTATTTGTTGTCAAAATGATCAATGTAAATTCACTGTGCATCATAGACCTTCACATGTATGAAAGATTAAGCTGCAATATATAATCTTGTGTCATTTACACATAAGCAACAAATCCATATAGCGGCTTGCCATTTTGGATTGATTAGTTTAACCATAGTAAGTGAAAATAAATACACAATCACTTGGCTCTGATTTGCACTATATATATCCTAAGTAGTGACATACGATCACATAATGTCCCTATAGTTAACTGTAAATTGCAGTTGCATTGAAGTAGATATATCACAAACTTGCAATTACAATTCATAAAAAATTTGACAATTTTTTTCTCTGTTACATTTGATTGAAATTCTGTAGTTTTGTTGGCTTTGAATTGACAAGTTATACATAAGGTCTTGTTACTTCTAAAACACCCAGAGGGTCTAACTTGAGTCCACAATGTCTCATTTTCTCTTGTGGCTAATATATGGTTGATATTTTTCTTAAAAATAACTGGGGTTTTCTGGAAGGAGTTTGATCCTGTCTTTAAATAGGAAAGTTCTTTCTTAAGATCTGTTTAATATCTGATGATTAATTATTAAATTTGGATATAAAAGTAGGATTAGTCCCATATTTCTTAATTTCCCTCTCTTTTAGGGTGTTTTGAGTTGACAAAAAGTTTGCATCCAATTTTAGAAGACCACTTTTATCTACTAGCTTCACCTCTTCCAATGTTTACTGGAGTAGTTGTGTGGATAGACCCGATCTAAAAAGTTTTTAACCACTAATTTGGCTAGTGTAATAAGCACCTTTTCATTTGAACAGTTATGCTTTAATTGTAATAATTGAGCACTACGAAACTGTAGATAATTATATGTATCCACCTTCTTACTGAAGGTGAAAGACATAATTTTGGAGCGCTGCATCGTTTGGGCCAAATCCAAGAAATTAACAGAAACTCTGATGTAAGTATATGTAAAAACTAAATTATAGTCATTAGTATTTAAAGAAGTGACAAATTATTGGGATGAGTCACCATCCCAAATGAAAAATAAATTATCTATATAAAGGCCTAGAGAACCATTTACACCTCCCAGCCACTGTCCTAAATATGCAGCCACTCAAAAGTTGACCATGTATAAATTGGCATAGATGGGTGTGAACCTGGTTCCCATGGCTGTTCCCATCACCTATAAATATTGTAACTGGTCAGAATTTTTTTTTGTGTGAGGATAAAGTGATCAGTGATAAATTTACAGTGTCTCTCTGAGATCCCATCAACTTTGGTGAGAAAATCATATATCACATTTTTCTTTGGTGAGTGGAATGTTGATGTACAGCGACTGTACATCAACAGTAAGACAACTGTAGTTCTCTTGCCATATGTTGTCTTTAATGAGATTCAACACATGAGTGGAATCCCTAATATAGGACCTAAGAGAGGCACCATGTGGCTATAAAATAGTACAAACATAATAAGATAAATTGGAAGTTTGGCACCCAGTTCCTAAAATTATAGAATGTCCAGTGGGTGTATTAAGTTTTTTATGGATTTTGGGAAGGTGATAATAAACAGCTGTGACTGGAAAGGAAATAAATTGAAATCTCCATTTTTCCAGGGTGCCATCGAGTAGGTGTTTAAGTATTTGTTGGTAATTATTGGTAGGGTCAGTTTTTAATTCTATGTAGAAATTGGTATCTTTAATTAAGCTGACTCGGGGCTTCTTCTATGTAATCCTGGACCAATAAAGCACTCTGCATCCAAGGGCCTTAATGAGGCAATTGATCTGAATGGTATCATTTAGCTGTCATCCTCTGGTCTCTATATAGGGAACTGTATTATTTATAATTATAGGACAGGTGTTTATGTGTCGCTACTCGGGTTATATATAATGGTGAATCAGAGCCAAGTGATTTTATTTTCATTCATAATGGTTAAACTAATCTATTCAAAATCCAAGCCAGATTTGTTGCTTTTGTGTAGACCACACAAGATTATATATTGTAGCTTCATTTTTCATGTATGAAGGTCTGTTATGTCCAGTTAGTTTACATTGATCATTTTGACAACAAATAGTTATACATGATATTTGATTGGCTATCCGTGTCACCTGACCTGGTTTAACTTGTTATGACTATAATAACTCGACAGACGAGAGCTTAGTGTTTATGAATTTATTTTCATCCACAATGCAAAAACAATTCTGTTTAGAATGCAAGTCGTTGTACGTATCAGTTGCTTATTTACAGGTGACATAAGATTATAAATCACAGTTTCATTATATATATGAGTGCAAGTTCATCATATCCGGTTAGTTTACACAAGTTGCCTTAACAACAAGTAATTTTACATGATATTTGATTGGCTATCCATGTCACATGAGCCCTTATACTTTTCCATTAAATATTATTAGGATATTTATTATTTCAAATGTGATTAGAGAAACCCTATTCTATGAGAGGTGAACATCCACTCCCAGATGAAGGGAATTATTTTAGTTAGCCTTTAACTATTTACTGGTTGGAGATTTTTAAATTGCTATTTTGTCCTCTGAAGAAGTTGTTTATATAAAATGAAACAGGTTAGAGTTACTAACACTTCAGGAACAACTTTTACTGAATCAATATTTTGAGCACTATAATTTCCTGTTACGTCTCGTGGGAGACGTCTATTAGTCAGTGTTGACACAGGCCTTCCCATGGTGCTGAGTCTAATGGACTTCCCGGTCTTCACCAAGAACCTCCGCAAGGTGAGGTGTGTTTTGCTGCCGAAGCCCCCAAGGTTAGCACCCTGACATAACAGATGAGAAACACAGCGAACAGACTCTGTGGTGGAAAGGCTGAGCAGGATTAGCTGAGAGTAACTGCACAGAATGAGGAGTCCTGACGTGTCTCAGTGAGGTTCTGTGTCGAATACACTGAAGCTAACCACTGATAGAAGAGCTGCTGGGTTGGATATCCAGGACCACAGCCGGGTTAAAAACACGGGAACACGGGTAGCTTAGAAGAAAATAGGAATAGCTGGGTTGGATACACAGTAATTCAGCCGGGTTGGATACACCAGGGAGCGAGAAGCAGAATGGTCAAAATGGATAGCCAGGTTGGATACACAGTAATTCAGCTGGTTCGGATACACCAGAGAGAGGGCAGCAGAATGGTGAAAAGATAGTCGTATCGGATACACAAATGTCAGCCTGGTCGAATACACAGTGGACACGAACAGAAGAATGGTTAAATAAGCAGAGGTCATACACAGGGAAATCAGCAGGATCAGCACAGGTTCACAGAGGGGAGCCAGACGCCAAGTAGTAACTTGTTGCTGTGACACAGGCAGTGTGTCAGAGCGCGCCAGAAATAGGAGACGAGATTTCAAATTCCCCGTCTCTCAAGTTACATGACCGCAGCCACGCACCGCCCGAAAGCACGGGGCATCGGTTGCGACTGCGAGCAGGAACAAGGAGAGGTAAGTTCCTAACAGTGCCATGGTTATATGACTAAGGATACGGGATTGGACATCTTTAGACACTTTTAGCACCCACCAGGACAACATACGCTGTGGACTGGATGAAAGCTGATGCGACAACAGAATGTATTGTTCTTTTGCTAAAAGCCTCAATTGATACTTTAGTGTTTAAAGCAAATCTTGATTTCTTTACTGGACCTTGTAGTTCCGCAACTATTTTGAGATTTAATGCTTATTTCAAATACCTGGATTGATCAATTGTGGAAACGAATATTCCCCGGTGGACCCCGAAGACTGATGACTCCGTCCCTTCATTGGTGGGGGGAGCAGGTTACTTTAAAAAAGCAAACAAACAAAAACTTGCCTGCTCGCAGCGCCGGCACCCCTCCTCCCTGCTCCGTTCGCACTGAATGCCAGGCATGACATCATCTAGCCCAACATATTCAGTGAGGAGCGGTGCAGGGAGGAGCCAGCATGAAGTCAGAAGAGAACGAGAGAAGAAAAGCGAAGAAAGAAGCCAATAAAGGTAAGTAAAGGAACGGAGGCATGGGGGCAGAATGACACAGTGATAAAGGGTGAGGAAGTAGAATGGCACAGAGTGATAAATGGGGGGGGTGTAGAATGGCCCATAGTGATAAGGGGGGAGCAGAATGGTCCAGAGTGATGAAGGGGGGGGAGGGTGGAAAGCAGAATGGCCCATAGCGATGAAGGGGGTGCAGAATGGCACAGAATGATAAGGGGGGAGTAGAATGGCACAAAGTGATAAAGGGGGGGAAGCAGAATGCACAGAGTGATAAAGGGAGAGGGGAGGGCTGGCAAATTTTAGCCCGGGGGGACAAGACTCGACTCAGAAGCCTATTAGGAACATTTTAATGGAAAAAGATGAAGGTGGCCTAGTGACCCAGCCCAAGGTAGCCCACTATGGCAACGGCCCAGGGAGTAGATGCCCCCCTACCCCCCAGCCCAGCCTGCCGCTGTGAAGGGAGGAGCAAATGTAATGTATGTGATGGCACAGGGGACTTGTGGCAATGTAATGTGTGTAATGGCACAGGGGGCTTGTGGCAATGTAATGTGTGTGTGTGATAGCACAGGAGGCTTGTGGCAATGTAATGTCTGTGTGTGAGGTTGGTGGTGGCTAATTAATGGGTGCTATTTTGTTTTTGGGATGGTGGTGGAGCAATTTAATTTAATAGTGGGGAGTATTATTTTAAGATAGGGTGCTTTGGGGGCTATTAATTGAATGTGGGGTTGAGTTTTCGGCAGAATGAGGTCTAGTTATTAAATGTGAATATGAATTATTTAATGGAAGTCACTGGTTGCTGGAAATAGGTATATTTATTAAATGTAAATACTATTTATTGCTGGGTCTGTTTGAAATGAGGGAAATAGGTTTATTTATTAAATGGGAGTACTATTATTTTAATGTTGGGGCTGGAGGAAAGCCTAATTATTAATTGTGGGTGCTTTTTGACTTAACGCCAGGGCTGCTTGGGATTTTCTACATGTACCCATTTTTTTCCAAATAGGGCCCCCAACATTCCCGTATCCAGACAAGCCACAACTAAAGAAACCAGCAGCCTCAGGTGGTGAAAGTGACAAGAACAGGTAGAAGAGAGCAGGGTAGTCTGTCAAATGTTCTGATTCTAGTTGGACAATCCCGATTTTTGGTGAGTGTTCTGCCTAATCTAAGGGGCAGGTCAAGACTATGTACTCTTTATATACACACTGCATTCTTTATATATGACACTATAATGCTAGCTGTCCTTCGTGGGCTTACCACACCCCCTCTAGTGGTGTGGTCATGCCTCTCTAGTGGCTGGGCCCTTCATGCCCCAGTCCGACTGTATGGTACTGCCCCAAAGTTCTCAGTACACAGAAACCAGGGTCCTGATTCATCAAGGAATGTAGATGGCGATTTTGTGCGTATCATCTGCAAAATCACTCTACGCATGCCTAGAACCGGGCCATACGCAGACCGCAGCCACTTTCAATTAACCTTCAAACGAAAAAGACACTTGCTACAGCCTTCAGTTTCAGGACGGGAAGTTTGGCCTTAATCAATGTACACTAAGGGCATGCCAAACTCGAGCGTACGCACATCCGTCTGATTCAAGCTCCGTGCATCTCTCAGCTACTTGTTTTTCAGCCTTATCTCTTTGCTACAGCTACAGGGGCATGGGGTACGCATCGCCGATGCTGGTAAATCCGACGCTGAGGACACCTACAAAAGAAAAATTATTTCAGAAGACAACGACAAGAATATACACAGACTTACCTGATCAGCGACTGTCCAGATATCCGATCGTAGCAGAACACTGACAGGAGCTTCTTCCGAATGCACAGGTGCTTCCCCGGCAAGCAGTGTGTTTAACAACTTTTAGATACTTACACTTTAAAACGTCTACTTCTCTATTTAAAACATGGATTGTTGGTTCCACACATTGCAATATATGTTAAATTACTCAATTGGGAGATAGTGACCAAGGGTTCTTGTGACAATTCCACAGTGGAAGGACTGTATCGAAAGACAGATGTCTCCTTAGTGTACCATTTAGTGTCCAGATAGCCTGGCCACACCACTCACTCTGGACTAGGGAATAGGGAACATGGTACCTAAGCACAGCTCAAACAGACATGTAAAAGTAAAATGACTTTATTTTGGTATAATTACCCACCACAAACTAAACAGTAAAACATTGCACTGTACTAATCAATTTCAGTAGACAAAATACAGGATAACATACAAGGACAACAGATTTACCAGTGATGTGACTATTATGAGCAATGATCCTTGGACTCAAAACCTCCAGGATGTCACATAGAGAAAATGTATTCAGCAACCTCTGCAATGGATGCCACTTACCCAATCACTCTCAGCCTATGGTTGACCTCTTCACTTCCTTACTGATGTCAACTTGTGATGACAGGGTATAAATGAATAATTTATACAACATATTTTACTATCTTCAAGGACAAGTATTACATTACTGTATGGCAAAAGCTCTGTGTTGTTGTGCTGAAAAATATATACAGCCGTGGACAAAAATATTGTCACCCTTGCAGTTGTTTCTAATGGTGCACCATGTCTTCTAGCAAATTGTTCAAATTAAAAATTATTTTGGTATTTACATATGTATTTATTTTGTCTGCAGTAGTATAAAACACAAAAAGCAGAAGAATTTACTCAGTCATAGCTTATTCCAGGCAGAAATCCTAAAATGAGTCAGACAAAATTATTGGCAAATTTTAGAAGTAGTTAGATTTAAAGCAGATGATTTTCCTTCACTTTAAAACTGAACTCACCTGTGGTGAGCATCTGGTGCCTGCAATATAAAAATCACTCATTAAACGAGCTTAAATATATTAAAAGGACCCATTTTCCATTTTTTGTTGTTATTGTGTATACTGCAATGAATATGGAGAAGAGAAAGACAGACAGAGAGTTGTCTGAGGCGGTGAGACAAAAATTCTAGCCAAGTAAATTTTGCATCACAGGATTGTTCGAATGGTGCAGAAAGCCAAAAGTATTCATGCTGACCCTCAGACTCAATGTATGATCGTATCGACTTGCGCATCCATCACCAACTCGATGAAAGGGGGTTATATGGTCGGAGACCCAGGTGGGCCCCACAGCTAAGAGAGAAACAGAAAAAACCCTGACTGTAGTTTGCCAAAACATACCTGTGCAAGTCAGATTCCTTCTGGGGAACAAATGAAACCAAATTAGCTCTATTTTTACAGAAATCAAAACGAAGGGTGATTTCTGTTGGTTAGGCTGGGTACACACTACAGATAATTTCTCGCGATGTGATATCGTCAACGATTTTACAAACGACTGAAAGTCCCAATTAGCATGTCGAATTATGTGTACACACTACACACATTTTACACGATTTACCTTCAGATCTGGGCTCTTCATCTGTCATAACCATCGGCTGAATAGATCATGACTCTGTAATATCTATGGAGATCTGCCTACACTGCTGGACGTGAGAACGAACACACTGCAGCACAACATCGTTCCATCATTTATAGAGATTTTTAGTCCATATATAAAAGCAAGTTAAAAGATACAATTGGCTTTGGAACAATAAAACATGATCATTAGAGTGTACATACTAATGCGATATTGGACTTAACAGTTATTTAACTTGTGCTTGGCATGATAATCAGGTGGAAAACCTGAAGTGTGTAAACAGCCTAACTGTGCTGCGTTTGGCGATGGGAGCATTGAACATCATCATCATCATCATCATCTATTTATATAGCGCCACTAATTCCGCAGTGCTTTACAGAGAACTCACTCACATCAGTCCCTGCCCCATTGGAGCTTATAGTCTAAATTCCCTAGCATACACACAATCACACAAAAACTAGGGTCAATTTGATAGCAGCCAATTAACCTACCAGTGTGTTTTTGGAGTGTGGGAGGAAATCGGAGCACCTGGAAAAAACCCACACAAACACAGGGAGGACATACAAACTCCACACAGATAAGGCCATGGTCGGAAACCACTAAGGCACTGTGCTGCCCCATCATGAAATCTTGAGATTACTAGGCCACTTTGGAGCGCAATATTGAACCCAGTGTCAGAAAGCTGGGTCTCCATTGAAGCTCTTTGATCTTCCAGCAGAACAATGACCCTAAATACACCCAGGAATGGTTCAAGGCAAAACACTGGGCTGTTGAAGTGACCACCCATGAGACCAAATCTAAATCCCATAAAACACATGTGAAAAGATCTGAAAACAGATGGGTGAAGGCACCCTTCAAATCTGGGAGAACTGGTGCAGTTTGTACAAGAAGAGTGGGCCAAATTGCAAGAGGTGCAGGAAGCACATCTATGGTAAGCAGTTGAATGCACTTATTTTTACCAAAGGCGGTGCTACCAAATATTAAGTCTAGGGTATTAATAATTTTGCCAATACCATATCTTTTCATTTTCTGATGTAAAAGTATATACAGTATTAAATTCATAATAAAAAAACAAAGTTGCTGTATTATTAAGAGATAAATAATTGCTGTGATCTGATACTGTTGTTTATTTCAATTTATGTGTATGAAAATGTGAGTTATTTGAAAAGAACTGAAAGGGTGCCATGACTATATGATATAACCTGAGTGTTTATAAATTAATTTAATATGGTCATCACTATCCTTAGGATGTGAATAGGGTTGCAGCTCTCTGTATTTAAGAAATGCAGTGTAATGTTAGGTTACTATATACGTTCCAATGCTGCTTCAAGACTACTCTCTCTAACCTTCTCACTTGGCCTCTCCTAGTTGATTGAATCCTTTATTCATCGGGATAGCTACTGTCTTAATCTTGTTTTCTCTAGACTACGCTCAGTTTTTTATTTCCTTAACACTCCTTTCCTCCTCCTGGATCATCACCTTATCAGTTACTCGCTCACCCTCAGTTCTTTAACCTCCCTGCTGTCAAACTCAACCAAAGCTCCTTATACCCACAGGAATATTAACTCTCCATTTCAACAGTTTTCTCCTCCCCTATATGGCAGTTCCTCATATTCACCAAACCCTAACAACTGCCAATGATCAAGTGGCTCCAGCGACTCTTCACACTGCGCGTAGACTTCGTTTTCCACTGTGGCACACTAAAGAAACACAAAATCTACAAAAACTTACTCTTAAAGCAGAATGTCACATGCATAAATCTTGTACCTCTGATGATTTCAGCACATATACTGCTATCTACCATGCCTATCAAAATTCTCTGGATTTTTACATAACAAGTGCAGACATAACAACAATAAGTGTATATAACAACAATAAAATATGTGATAGAATAGAAAAATAAAACATAGCTTACAATAGATTAACTTAAAATAAACCATAAAACTAAAATAATGCAATAATTGAAATATGCATAGAGTAGGTCAAGGAAAAAAATAAAGAGACAAATGACAAAGCCTGAATCAAAATCAGACAGGACCAGAATATATTCATTTTAAGTGGATAATTGCATCAGTGTGTTCCCAGCTTTAAGTTAAATTCTGCTGCTACAACTGACCAGGCTGTTGAATTAGATTGAAAACTGCAACCAACTCCATTATATAATTGTATTAAATATGCCTCAAACCCCCAGTTATCTATATACTTTATTGATGATGCTGCATTATAAACTAATGCTGATTATAAATATACACCATCATCTTCTATTACAGCTGTGTCTGTGCTTTATTATGGCATATCTATCTATTCTACACAGTGGTGCCCTGTCCCTCATCCACACATAACATAATTAAATTAAGAGTGCATAATATAAGTATTGACATCACAATCTATTACTAAACCCTTCTAATTATCAAACCATCAAAATTATATCTATTATTATATAATCAAGGAATTTTGGCTGGCAGACGTGGTTACAGTAGAAAATATTTTTCTGCCTGTTTTTATCAGTTTATTTATAGGTACTCATTTCCATTCAACAATTTTAATACTTCGCTTATTTGTCAAAATTTTCAATAAAGTTTTATTGTAACTGTATAGTATTGACCATTGGGATATAATTCCTTTGATAGCTCTGTCTACACACTTTCTGCCCTCTTCTTCTATGCTGATTAATCTTGTGTGGGTGCACTACCTTTTAGGAGTTTAGGTTATATATAATAAGCTACGATTATAGGCTATTCCTACCTTTTAAGGTTCTAGGAATTATAGAGTTACCTGGTGCGGTATATATTTTTTCTTCCTTTTGTGTTACACTATAGCAGGGAAACCTACAGCATGGGGTCCTCCTGCCACAATACCGACCAGCACTAGGCCGGTTAGCATGGGACTGAACCCCCCCCTCCATGACAAAACAGCTCCACACTGATAGTACAAGAGCTATTCCCACACTCCTGGTTTAGTGTGTGTGTGTTATTAAGTAAAAGAAATATTTAGTTTTTCATTTTGTCCATGGTGCACTACAGGACCCAGCATACCCAGGCCGCCTTTATGTGTTTGTATGCGTTATGTGTTAACAAGTGCCAGCATTCCATGGCACCCAGGGCCTTCTGGGACCTGTAGTGAACCAGAGAAATGTAAATAAAAACACAAATAAAATCAAAAAATATTGAAGCAAAAACATACAGCCCTGATTGGCCCTTTTTACTTCCTCTCCTAATAAGAAGGTTATCATTGGGACTGTTGGCATTTTAATTTGTAAACAATCCAGCAAAATAAAAAGTCATAATAGATCCTGTCCAACTAGCTCAGTTAAGAGCTCTGCTGCAAATTAGCACTTAGCAACTGTGCAGTTATATTTATAATCTGAGAATTTCCGATACACTGAGGTTTGAAGCGTACTCCATTTTACTGCGTATACGCATTACGGAGAAGCACATTTTGCGCTTCCATTTTGGAGCTTCCACTCTACATGAGCCTCTCATTGCGCTTCATAAATGAGGTTGAGAGTAGAGAAAGTTAGATGCACTTTCCATTATAAACCCATATTCACAGCTGCTAAGCAAAGTTATTTGATTTTGTCAGGAAAATCCATTTTGCCAATTTTGAGATATAGCTGTTTAAAATGTAGGTGAAGGGGTTGTTTCAGGCCTTTTCTGATTGGAACTTGAGGACACTTAAACTAAAGACTAAAATGTATCCATGAAATTTGGCATGAATGAATTAAACTTTTGTACAGCACTGTGCGCTTTTCTTCAAATTAAGTTTTTAACTTTTATAATTATTTTGATATATTTAAGTATAAAAACTAATAAGGAAGGCAGCATGTGCCAGTGTAAACTGTCAGCGAGAACAGAGCAGCATGAGACAGTGCATGGCCTGTCCTTGTGCTCAATGCTAAATGTAATGTCAGTGATGAGTGCAGAAATGATCCCTAGCTTAGGCATGCGGAGTCCAGGACACCAGAGAAAGGTATTATTGGTGGTCAATGCAGCTCAGAATTGTGATTTTCTATGACTGTGCTGCGGCCACTCTGATAGTGATCAGAGCACTCATAAATTGCCATGACACGAGGGAGCTAAGAAGAGATTTCAATTTTTTCTGTGTTTTCACGTTATAAACTATAGGGGGAGGCCAGAGCTGCCATTAGAAATAAATGAAGCTGTTAGAACTCCCCCTCCTTGACCCCCGTCTTCTTGGGCTAGGTGGATGCAGAGGTGTAGCATAAAGCCATGAAGTCGGGAGAAAGTTTATGCAACATCGCCCTCCCCCAGTAGCGAAGTGCACCAGGATAGGGAAGTGGCCAGCATGTGGGGCAATTTCAAGTGAAAAAAAAAATAGTTGTTCTATGACAAACATCAGCTGTAAGAAAATAAAGTTTTCACGTATGTGAAAATTAATGGTTATGCTTTGCTCTTTATGCTTCAGTTTGATTTTCACCGTCTTGAAAGTCTGTAAAGAGAGGATAAGATTGAAGAGAATGAGAAGTGAAGATGGAAGGGAAGAGGTGAGTAAGATGTAAGGTAGAAACACAGCAGGTGGATGGACAGTAGATTGTGGAAGGTGAGAAATAGAGGACAGTAAGAGATAGGGGGAGAAAAAAACCAAAAGAGAGAGAGAGCAAGAAAGATTAAGAACCAATTTTAGCAGGGTTAAAGGACAATGCTGTTGGTGGACTGTTATCTTCTACCTATTATTGCAGCTTTCACAATCTTCGGCTGGTTTCTTGCCTGGATACTGGAATGTTGGGGCTTGTTTGTAAAATGTATATGAACATGAAATATGGAAACTGAGTGAGCACAGATCACATAGTATATAATAAATACATCCAACCTTCAAAAGGGTCTCACGTTACCCACTAATTTTGAGAATGAAAAAATCCTCTCCCTCTTCACCATCCATCCCCCAATTCACTTACCTTATTGTTCTTGATGCAGTGATGAGGTCACCAGGTGGCACGTTCATCAGGTGGCTCCTTAGTGACTGAGAGCCATCGCATACCCAATGAAAAAGAAGAAAAAATTAAATGAAACAGTTCACAACAGACAGACTGTACGGGCCCCTAGTCTGACCAGGCCTGTTACAGTTGTGCCCCCTGTACATACCTGCACATAGAATACCAGGGACTGGCCACTGTAATTGAGGGGGACCCCATGTTCTTGACCACCTGAAATCATAGTCACCAGCTCAGGTTGGCTAGTGCAGAGGATATTGAATAATGGGTATTGGATGAATATTTTGCAAATATATTTGCAATATTTTGCAAACATCAAAAGAGGTCCACTAGCTGACACTTCTTGGAGGAGGTCCCGCTTATTTTCTTAGCCATAACTGGTACCAGTAAGAGCAGTTGCATTTTTCAACATTGATGTTGTTTTTCATTTGTACACTCTATTTTTCCTGACTATTAAAATAATGAGCCCAGTTCTGACCAGGATCTGTGCATCATATCAATATGGATCTGTTCTGGATAAAATATCAATGCATGCAATGTTAAAACTGATGTTAAAGTCACAACCCCATGTGTCTAGAGTGCACCAAATGTTCACTTTCTAAACTTCTAACCAAGTATGATTAGAAAACTAGTTAAGGATTATAATGTATGCCACCCCACAAATAGTGGAATTTCAGTAGAATTTTAATAATGTACTGTTAGGTGAAAAGTTTTCAGTAATTTTGAGTCCAATACGGTTTTACTTGACTTGGGTAACTTGAATACATCTAAAAATATCATGTAATCTACAGTAGGGTGGAAATACATATTTATTAATAAAACTATGAAGTGTTCATGCCCAGGGGTGATTAAACATTCAAGCTTCAAAGTGGTGTTCATGCTGGGCTGTGGGTTTTGGCTTATAAAGTGAAAATTTGGTACATATCCTTGCACATTCCCTGGCATAACGTGTAAAACTACAATCAATCAATTTTCCAGCCAGCATTAAAATAGTAAAGGCTGTTTTAGTCAATTACCTTGTTCTACTTCAACTTATGTTTAATTTCTTCGCTTGGCATACTTTTCTTGGTGACCTGGTTTAGCTGCTGACTACCTGGGTATTTTCTAGTCATAAATCAGGGCTGGCTCTAACTTTGTCAGCCTACTCCTTAGAAACCAATATTAAGCATGTGGAACTACAAACCATAAAGAACAAAGTACCATACACAAATAGAAATTGCAACAATAAAAATATGTTGACTTCAATTGTACTTTAAAATATAGTGTTTATAGGCCAGCCTTACAGATAGCACAGCACATCTTTCTAGGTCAAAAACAACTACACAGCCCATAAAGTATAAAAGATAACCATGGGGTATATTTACAAAAATGCAAGTTTGAAAAAATTGAGATGTTGCCTATAACAACCAATCAGATTCTAGTTATCATTTATTTAGTACATTCTACAAAATGACAGCTAGATCTGCACCCACAGTTTAATAAATATACCCCTACACCCTAATGTGTATTCCATATTAAAAATGAATATAGTTAATTATGTGTTTTTTTTAAAAAATGAATACGAGACAAATGTAAACTGTCACACATTATGGGCCTGAGTCATTAAGGATTGTATCTGATGATTTTGTGCGTATCATCTACACATTCATTCTACGCATGTCCAGAACCGGACTATACACCAAGGAATGCGGCTGTGTCCAAGTAATCTTGGAGCGCAAAGGCCACTTACTACACCATACGATGTCAGGGAGGGAACGGGGAGGGGGGAGGGGAATGGGCGTATGCACTTAGTCAATGTATAGTAAAGGTGTTCCCGTCCAGCAACATCCAAGTCAACCTCCGGCGCAGGCAGAGGTAAGCTGGTTTTCTGCCGTATCTCTTGCTCCAGCTGCAGGGCTAGTGATAGTCCTGAATACTAGTTATGATGACTGAGTATGCATGCTAAAACATGTGTTTGCACGTCCTGTGATGTGCCTGTTAAACTGAGCCGTACTACCCTGTGTGTGGCGTTTGCATCGTGTCTATCCTACTTCTGTACTGCCATGCTTGTTTGTTTACTGTTCAACTTCAAATTTCATAAATAAAGAGATTAAAAAAAACCAAAACAACATGTTTGCAATCAGCAGCAACTGCAAAAATGTGTGTTATGTACACCATGCATTAAGTCTAAGAATTGTTTTTCACAGGAAGAAAAAGGAATTTTTTTTTAAATTTACATTGTAACAAAAGGAGGCATTTAGCTGGCAATATGCAGAGAAAGCAGGGAAGTAGAGTAAAACATTGGCACAGTTATGTACCTAGGTGGAGATTAAACCAGGTAAAAACATATGTGTAGTTTAAAATTGGTTTACTTACATGATTTAAAAGCTGTTTCCTGTCAGCAAACAGACAGGGTGGGTCTGATAGTCTAAACAGAGCCAGGGATGGGCGTTTCCTTTTAAAGACAAGGTGGGTGTGTCACCTGTCCATCAAGCTAGGCCTGTGGGAGGAGTGTCAGGTATAAAACCCTGCTTGTTTCATTGTTCAGGGAGATCAATGCTGGGCTAGATGGCTGATCTGGACAGAGAGCTGGACTATGTATAGTAAGCGTTGAGGGTCTCCATAATTGCTGTGCAAGTATACGATGTCAAAACATTATTACCATCCTGACAATAAAGAACCATAAAAAGGAATAAGTTGCACGCGTGTGCTTCTGCAGTAGCGGGCTATTGCCACAACATGTTTACTCATTAATGCCTATATTGTGAACAGGTAATATTATTTGAATCGTTTTTTTACACCCGTAGTCATTACCACATGTATCTTTTGATTCATTCCTTGATGACTTTGGGCATATGGTTACCAGACTTTCTAAAACAGACAGAGGTTATGATCAATATGCGTAACATAATGACTCAGGCCCTATGTTTTCAGATATTTTACTTTTAGTGACAGGCTGTTTGTGCATATGGGAGATGATAAGGTGATAAAGTGGGGCAGGTGGGAGACTATCCATGGGCAGTGTCGGTCTGGGGCATGAAGGGCCCACCGGTGGACTGTAATGCTAGGGGCCCACCAGAGGGGGTGTGGCCAGCCATCATAGAGGTGAGACCAGACACTAGAGGGGGAGTGGTCAGCCCACGAAGCACAGCTAGCACCATAGTGTGGTATATAACGAATGCAGGGTGTATATAAAGAGTACACAGCCTTGACCTGCTCCTTAAATTGAGCAGAACAGTCACCAAAAATCGGGATTGTCCCACTAAACCAGGCTTTCCAAACCTGTGGCACTCCAGGTGTTATTAAACTACAAGCCACAGCATGCTTTGCCAATACATAGCAGCTTATTGCTGGAAGGGTATGCTGGGACTTGTAGTTTCACAACACCTGGAGTGCCACAGGTTAGCTAAACCTGCACTAGACTCAGAACATTTGATAGACTGTCCCAGAGCCGGATTTAGACCTCATAGGGCCCTAGGCAGGATACTGTTTTTGGGCCCCCTCCCTGAAACAATCCATAGAACTATATTTTTGCAGCATATACCCCTATAGTTAAGTAGATACGCCGCCAAAGGAGGTGAGGGCGTGGCTTGCATATTTGGGGGCGTACCTAACATGTGAAAAGAGCAAGGCCACCCTGCTGCAGAAAAAGGCACCCCTAAATAATTACCAAGCAGTCCCGTTTTTTTAAGTAGTTGGGTCAAAACAACTTAATAAATATTGAAGTCAGGGCAGAAATACTTACTTAAGTTGTTTGCAAAAATAATACGCATAAATCCAAGTATGTGCTCTTGT
Source organism: Mixophyes fleayi (assembly GCF_038048845.1). Taxonomy (NCBI): domain Eukaryota; kingdom Metazoa; phylum Chordata; class Amphibia; order Anura; family Limnodynastidae; genus Mixophyes; species Mixophyes fleayi. The sequence goes on from NC_134406.1 coordinate 103,533,470, forward strand.
CACTTTTGTCCCTCTATCATCACACTGTGCCCCTTCATTGTCACTTTTGACCCTTCACAATATCACATGTGCCCTTTCACCATCACCTCTGTGCCCATCACCATCACCACCTCTGTGCCAATCACCATCACCACCTCTGTGCCAATCACCATCACCACCTCTGTGCCCATCACCACCTCTGTGCCCTTCACCATCACCACCTCTGTGCCCTTCACCATCACCACTTCTGTGCCAATCACCATCACCACCTCTGTGCCTCTTCACCATCACCACCTCTGTGCCCTTCACCATCACCACCTCTGTGCCCATCACCACCTCTGTGCCCATTACCACCTCTGTGCCAATCACCATCACCAATTATGTGCCCCTTCACCATCACCACCTCTGTGCCCTTCACCATCACCACTTCTGTGCCAATCACCATCACCACCTCTGTGCCTCTTCACCATCACCACCTCTGTGCCCTTTACCATCACCACCTCTGTGCCCATCACCAACTCTGTGCCCATTACCACCTCTGTGCCAATCACCATCACCAATTCTGTGCCCCTTCACCATCACCACCTCTGTGCCCTTCACCATCACCACCTCTGTGCCAATCACTATCACCAATTCTGTGCCCCTTCACCATCACCACCTCTGTGCCCTTCACCATCACCACCTCTGTGCCAATCACTATCACCAATTCTGTGCCTCTTCACCATCACCCCCTCTGTGCCCTTCACCATCACCACCTCTGTGCCAATCACTATCACCAATTCTGTGCCCCTTCACCATCACCACCTCTGTGCCCTTCACCATCACCACTTCTGTGCCAATCACTATCACCAACTCTGTGCCCCTTCACCATCACCACCTCTGTGCCCTTCACCATCACCACCTCTGTGCCAATCACTATCACCAATTCTGTGCCCCTTCACCATCACCACCTCTGTGCCCTTCACCATCACCACCTCTGTGCCCATCACCACCTCTGTGCCCATCACCATCACCACTTCTGTGCCCCTTCACCATCACCACCTCTGTCCCTCCGTTGTTTTCTTACCTGTCTACTGCCTTTCTTCTCTGGCGCGCTGCTCCTCTTCGGTCAGTCCAAACAGATTTAAAAAAAAAAGAAGAGTCACGTGATCGCTCGTCGGGTCCCGGCACATAGTGATATCCCTGAGACACTGAGAGGAGAAGAGGCTGCCGGGACCCGATTCGCGGCACCCGATCCCCCCTCCCCCGATTCGCGGCACCCGGCCCCCCCTCCCCCGACTCGCGGCACCCCCCCGCGCTCCTGTCCCCCCCAGCTGTGCCCCCCGAGAGCTGCTAGGCCCTAGGCAGGTGCCTAGGTTGCCTAGCGGTAAATCCGGCCCTGGACTGTCCTACCAGTTTTTGTCACTTTTACCACCTGTGGCTGCTGGTTTCTTTAGTTGCGGCTTGTCTGGATTCCAACCAGCCCCGGCGTTAAATCAAAAGGACCAACAATTAATACTTAGGCATTTCTCCAACCCCAACATTAAAGTAATAGTCTTCTCATTTAATAAACCTATTTCCCTCCCTCCAGACAGCCCCTGCAATAAATTAATCACATTTACATATAATAAATATGCCTATTTCCCGCAACCGTCACTGCCATTAAATAATTCATATTCACATTTAATAAATGTGCCATGCTGCTTTGTCCCCCTTCACACTCTGCCATGCTGTCTGTGCTCCCCCTTTTCACTCTCTGCCATGCTGTCTGTGCTCTCCCTTTTCACACTCTGCCATTCTGTCTGTGCTCCCCCTTTTCACTCGCTGCCATGCTGTCTGTGCTCCCCCTTTTCACTCTCAGCCATGATGTCTATGCTCCCCCTTTTCACTCTCTGCCATGATGTCTGTGCTCCCCCTTTTACAGGGGCAGATTGGGAACTTAAAGTGGACCTGGAAAAAATTCTGGAAGTGGCCTCATGTGGGTGGAACCAAATCAACTGTAGGCTGAGCCAACAATAAAGTAGGCGGGATTAGCACAGTTATCCATAGCCACATCGATGGTATGCAAGGCTAATCCAGCATGCAATGGTAGACAAAGTCATATCAACGCAAGGCATAACTAATGCACAAATAAAGTATTTGTCTGTACCCAAAGTATTTATTACTTTGGTTAGAGCCAAATACGTTATTCATAAAGAACTGAAAACTGGGCTGTGACCACATTTAGTAAAATAAAGACATTTGATCCTCTGCACTCACTGAATACATTATTAGTGCTATTCTACATGCTTAAAGCTGTACAGGAAAGTTAGTTCCACATATTGAAATACATGTTAAGCTGAACAACTATGCCAAAGACTTCCCCTTCTGGCCAGACCTACACTAAATATGAACATGAGTTCAATATGAACTTTAATATGATCATTTATGTTCTTTTTGTCTGGGTTGAGGCTTTCCTACACAACGCTTTTACAAGTACTAACAAAGTAACAGAAGCTGTTAGACACCTAGGGATCTACCTGACACAAGTTGGATGGGAGGGGAGCTACAAAAAGTTTTTTTTTAAAAATAGAGATGGGCGGGTTGAGTTCCCCAAGATCTGAATCTATCCGAATTTCGCCTATCCGAGTACGGAGCCGAGCATGCTCTGTACTCTCCCGCCCGTTCGGTATCGGAATCGAGGCAAAACGTTATCGTGACGTATTCGTATTTCTGAGCTTGGTTCTCGCGAGATTTGAAAAGCATAAATACCCGCCTCCACAGCAATCTATCGCCATTTGACAGAGGGAGAGAGCAGGGTTAGGTCACAGGCTATATTAGCGCAGGGACAGAGCAATAATTGTACACATTATTGTTTCAATTCTATTCTATACAATTCTAATATTAATACCAATAGTATTAGCAATTGTTAGAGCAGTAAGAGAGGAGGATAGAGGAAACTTTTTTTTAAAATTTGTGGCACTCCAAGTGCTTTTGGGGTGTCCCATATTCCCCAGTGTTTTACAGTAATTTTTCTGGCTGTCAAAAGTCATATTTGTCAGCAGTATCTAAAACAATATTTTGCACTACATGTGCTTTTGGGGTGTCCGATATTCCCCAGTGTGAAACACTAATTTTTCTGGCTGTCAAAAGTCATATTTGTCAGCAGTATCTAAAACAATATTTTGCACTGCAAGTGCTTTTGGGGTGTCCGATATTCCCCAGTGTGAAACACTAATTTTTCTGGCTGTCAAAAGTCATATTTGTCAGCAGTATCTAAAACAATATTTTGCACTCCAAGTGCTTTTGTGGTGTCCCATATTCCCCAGTGTGAAACACTAATTTTTCTGGCTGTAAAAAGTCATATTTGTCAGCAGTATCTATATAAGACAATATCTTGCACTACAAGTGCTTTGGGGTCTCCCATATTCCCCATTGTTTAACACTAATTTTTCTGGCTTTCAAAAAAAGTCATATTTGTCAGCAGTATCTATCTTATACAATTTTTGGCACTCAGTGAACAAACAATTTTTCTGGAGCTTTAAGTATTATCAGCAGCACTATGTCAGGAGCCGCATCGGCCTCGGGCACCGCCGCGACTCACTTCCTGTGTCAGTGAACGTCCCGGCCGTCTCCATGACGACCGGGGCGTCACTTTTGGTTTCTCGGGCCCGACCGTTGCCAAGGCAATGGCCGCACGCCGAGTGTAGCAAGCGGTGTGCCTCGGCAAGTGAGGCAGCCGGGCGCATGTGCTAGGATAGCCTGTGGGCTAATTAATGTCTGTAGTGTACCTGTGATGCATTTCAGGGCTAAGCCCTGATTGGCCAAAGTCTGTATATAAGGCCGGTTATAGCGTCCAGTTTGCCTGTCAGCCTAACCTGCTCCTGCTCCTGTTTTGTATTGGTGAAAACCTGTTGGACTGATTGCCTGTGTATGACCCCTTGCCTGGATTTGGACCCTGCCTGTGTTTCTTGTGACCCTGACCTTCCTGCCTGTATCTGGACTTTGCTACCGTGCCTGTGACCCTTGACCTCGGCTTGTGTATTGGAATCCCTGTCTGCAGCCGGCCCTCGACCCTTGCCTGGACTTCACTCCGCTTTTTCTGGGTTCTCCCTAGTCAGTACGCACTTCACGACCCTCTGCTAGTCTGGGGTGAAGTCTGTCCCCACCACTAGGGGCTCCAGTGAACACCTGACTGGCAGAGCAGTCTCCGGGTTGTGTTGTACTTGCTAGAGGGGTTCCTAACACACTATATATTTAATATTTTGCACTACAAGTGCTTTGGGCTCATTAAAATGGATTCAAAGCAGTCCACATATGAGCAGAATCAGCAACCAGGTTCTGCCACCAGTCCTGATGGTAGTGTTCCCAGTATGTCATCTGGGAAAGGCGATGTCAAAGTACATAGTATTTTTAAATCAGGGAAAAAAACACACACCGAAATTTTTTTTACCGTGTTGAAGCGAAAAAGTTAAGTGCTGATAAAAACAAAATTGCCAACATGCCATTCTACACACGCAGTTGCGAAGAAAGAATGAGGCCTTCGCCTTTCTCTATTAGTGGCAGATCCAAAAATGTTACCGAGCCTTATTCTTGTACGGTCACTCGTGACCAAGCAAGACCAAGTAATTTGGAGTCTAAAAGTGGTGCACAACTACTGTTACGCATCAAAGCCAAGCTGCAAGAAAACAGTGAGGCTTTAGAGGATAATGTATGCTCTGAATCAGAAATTACACATATCCCTGTGGAGAGTCCATCCACCAGTGGTATGTCTAATCGTGAGCATTTTGTTAGTGACAGTGTACCCAGAAAGCAGTTCTGCTGATGTGTGCCTTAACAGCCCGAGTGTAGCTGGTGATACACCAATTGAGGATGCCACTTTGGAATTAGAAGAGGATGAGGGGGAGATTTGTGTAGGCGACGAGGGCACTAATGATGATGTTGATGATTATGATACAGACAGATACCAAATTGCCTTTCTCAATTTCTTTTTATATTCTAGACTCTATAACGGCTGAATAGTTTTCTATTTTACTATTAGTGAAGAGGGGGTCTGATGCAGACAGTTACCAAACTATTCTAATTCTACAGTCTATGCAGGCTGCTTTTTTTCTATTCAACTACAAGTGGAGGGCGGTGGGGGGGGGGGGGCATATACAGCCACCAAACTACCTTGGTCCATTTATTTTTATATCCTAATTCTACAATCTATGCATGCTGCTTTTTTTCTATTCAACTATTAGTGCATGGGGGGAGCATAGACAGCCACCAAACTACCTTGCTCCATTTATTTTTTATATTGTTCAGTCTATGCAGGCTGATTTTTTCTATTTAACTACAAGTGGAGGGTGTAATATACATCCAAAGGCGATGGCTACATTGCCAATGATCAAAGATGGAGGGGGAAGACATCCAGGTTTGTCTGTATAATTTGCAGGCAAGTGTTAGAATTAAAGATGGCCTACCAGGGATTAAACTGTTTTTTCATCATTTATTAGCTTTAAAATTACCTCACTTATCCAAGGAACTGGTGGAGCACTAAATTAGGTTATTTTAGACCAAAAAAATTGTATTTTTTTCAAAAGTAGTAAAACAAAACCAAACAAAACGAAAACACGCAAGGGCGGTTTGGCAAAACCAAAACCAAAACACGACGGTAATCCAGATCCAAAACCAAAACCAAAACACGAGGGTCAGTGAGCATCTCTATTTCAAAAAAAACATTTTAACAAACCGGGCTATAAAATATTGTGTACCCCAATTATTTAATGATTGTAAGGAAATGAAAACTGTGGTGCAAGAGGAGTGTGACCACATTGTGTAAGCAAATTGATCCTTTATACTCACCAAATACACTATTAATCCTATTCTAGCTACTTCAAGCTGCGGTATATTAAAAAGGGAATGTTAGTTCCACATATTGCAATATATGGTAAGTTGACCAACTCATACCAGTCTTGCCCTTCTGGCCAGTCCTATAATAAATACAAATATGAATTTAATTATGATCATTGCTATGAATTGTAACTGAGGTGAGTATTACCTGCACACAGGTTTTGAATGCAAGTACTCCCCAAGCAATAGCAGCTATTAGACACCTAAGGAATCACCTGACATAAGTTGGTTAGGGACCTAACAAACAAGTAGGCAAAGCATTGCACTGGTAGGTAAAGAATATACATGTAGACAGTCAGCACTCCAATGGGTGGAGTACATGCATTGGTTATGAGAGTTAATCCTCCAGCAGGAAGTCCTCAGCGTTCGCACTGAAGTGATAGTAGTTGTGGAGTCCTTTCTGTTGTATGAAGCTCAACCGCATAACATTTTTATGAGGTCTCATCTGGTTATCAATCTCCCTTTTAGTCTAAATGCTCCCCAGCAGTATAAACAGAAAATAATTAGGTCCCTTTATCTCTGCCTACCTGCACCCAAGATGTTGGTGTGTCCCAGCCATGAAGGTGGGCATGCCCTGCCCCCAAGAAGAGGTTCCGCCCTCCCAATGCCCTCTGTACCTCTTCTTGGGGGGCAGCTATTGCTTTCAAAAATAAATTAAGACACTTACTTTTAAATACAATTTTTATTAATTTCCTCTAAACACTAGCATAAACAATGCAACAAATGCTAAATACAACATTGTAACATACACCACAACTTTTGAACTGAACTTTCTTCAGGTTAATTGTTATTCCACCTTCCCAATGCCCTCTCTACCTTTTCCTAAGGGAAGGGATGGCTTTCAAAAATAAAACACTTACTTTTAAATACAACTGTTATTAGCTACCTCTAAACACTAGCATCAACAATACAACAAATCGCTTAAAACACTTACTTTTAAATATAACTGTGAACCTATCTTTTGGTAAACCTTTATAACTTTAAAGTGCAATAAAATCAATGGAATTAAGTAAAATAGTAGTGTAAATTTTCAAACTACATTTACTGGCTCATTCCTCTTCTCATTCATGTTTGATAATCTGCCTTGTGTATGTTGGGGTTACTTTTGTTTTCAGTTTCCATGAAGGAAGTCATTTCATACAAGAATTGAATACTTTCAAACAGGTTTTGTGAAACAGCTGCTTAGAAATCTTTTCTTTTATGATGCTGTCTGCTGGCAGTGCAGGGTGATATGGGTGATGCGAGGAAGGCTTTGTCTCTTGATACTATTGCAGATATAATTCCTTGCGTAACATTGTACTTTTTAAAGCAATGTTACCAATGATTGTATTGGTCTCCATTTATTGTAGAATGTCTTTTTCAAAGGAAATTAGAAGAAAGGGTTTCAAATGCTCAGTACTAAGGGTACTCCTCAACCTGTTCTTGATAAACTTTAGTGTTGAAAAACTTCTTTCACATGCCACTTGTATTGTTGAAAGTGTTAGTAGGTATTTGTATCCTAGGCCTATGCTTGTGTATGCCCCAGTGAACAGATTGAAGCGTTCCAGCGTAATAAAAAACACGCACTGCACAGTTGTTACATCGTTTGCACACTGACTTCTTTTCATCATAAGCTAGTTCACAATTCTCCTTCATTATAATGTTGGACTCCTCAACATTCTCTTCTAGGCTGTTCAGTATAAATTCCTCAGTAAGTGATCTTTTCAGCCTGTCCCAGTTATTTGCCAAACTCTGATTGCAGCTGTTCTTTCGTTATGTGTACATCAAACTTCACAAGCGCTTCACTCAGCTTTTAAAGTGCATTAGAAGGAAATTATCTCTCCAAACTGTACTGGAAACAATCAGGTCAGATCCCTATACATCGACACATTCTTCTCAAATCTTGTTTTTAGGCTTTCTATGGTTGTGTCTAGTATTGTGTTATGCACACCAACTTCAAAGACTTTAAATGCATCAGCAATTGGTTCTTCAGATGCAGTTTCTCTAGGCATCAATTTTCTTTTCCTTATTCTTTTTGAAGGAAAGAACATCTGGATGTCAATATTATGTGTAGGCCTTCGCTTCTCAAGTTTCTCTGATGCCCAGTCAATAAATTCAGCGACTCTAGTTTTTATCTCTTCAATGTCCCGTTGTATTTTTTATAACTGGTCCAGGGTACCCATCACCATCTTATGTGCTTTTAGCAGATCAATCCCAGCAGTTTGCAAATATTTAGATAAGGGTGTTGTCAATTGAAAGACTCGTAGATAAATAAATCCTGTCATTATTGTTTCGTATTGGAGAAGTGCTTCTTTGTACGTTCTAGCTTTTGCTCTTAATTCACATGAGTTGTTTTCTGATTCTTCAATTGTATTGAGTGAGAGAATCACATCAACATACATGGAACTTCTTGGGTTCTCAAAAGATCCAGATAGATTGGGCACTGCTGCATCTTTTGCCCACCAACGTGTTTCACCAATGCTTTGAAAATCTACGGTGTTGACCAGCGTCGCTCTTTCCACTTATCTGATCCCACACGTCCATTCTTTTATAAGATTCCTTAAAAAAACTGCAATCCCATTTAAAATAGAAAAGAGTGATGTTGCAGCAATTGGTGATCGAGTTTCATCACTAATAACAAGGTTTAATATATGGCTGTAATGCCACACATGAACTTGTTCAGGTGATTTGTTGGTAAGCCAAGCTGAAAATCCATTGTATACTGTGACAGCATGGACCGCCTATGCCACCCTGTCTGTTGTTGCTGGGAACCGGCTAGGCATACTTTGCCACTGTTACATAGTTGATGAGGTTGAAAAAAGACACCAGTCCATCAAGTTCAACCTATTTTGGATCTCCTGCGATCCTGCACTTATATTTGAAATTAATCCAGAGTAGGCAACCGCCCATCTGTTTCAAATTTGAAAATCCCCCCAGACTCAATATTGCAATCCAATTTTTACCCTATATCCACTACTATCCTTTATTTTAAATTAACGGTCGTATCCCTGGATACACCTTTCCGCTAAAAATTTGTCTAACCCTTTCTTAAACATATCTATTGAATCTGCCATCACAACCTTCCCTGGCAATGAATTCCATATCTTGACTGCCCTTACTGTAAAGAACCCCTTCCTTTGCTGGTTGTGAAATTTCCTCTCCTCTAACCTTAGGGGATGACCACGTGTCCTGTGTATGGTCCTTGGGATAAAAAGTTCCCATGAAAGCTCTCTGTATTGACCCCTAATGTATTTGTACATAGTAATCATATCTCCCCTTAGGCGCCTCTTTTCTAAAGTAAACATGCCTAAACTGGCTAACCTTTCCTCATAACTTAATGACTCCATACCCTTTATCAATTTTGTCGCCCTTCTCTGAACCCTTTCTAGTTCCAAATTATCTTTTATATAGAGTGGTGCCCAGAACTGTACTGCATATTCAAGATGAGGTCTTACCAATGATTTATACAGTGGCAAAATTACACTGTCTTCCCTCGCATCTATGCCCCTTTTTATGCATGCCAATACTTTGTTTGCCCTTGCAGCTGCTGCTTGACATTGAGCACTATTGCTAAGTCTACTGTCTACGAGCACTCCCAAATCCTTTTCCATTATAGATTCTCCCAAATTAATTCCATTTAATTTATAGATTGCGTTCTTGTTTTTTATCCCTGAATGCATAACCTTACATTTATCTGTGTTAAACCTCATATTCCATTTAGCCGCCCAATCCTCCAGTTTATTTAAGTCCCTCTGTAGAGAAGCTACATCTTGCTCTGATTTTATTACCTTACAGAGTTTAGTGTCATCTGCAAAAATAGAAACTTTACTCTCTAAACCATCACCAAGGTCATTAATAAATATATTAAAAAGGAGTGGTCCCAGCATGGAACCTTGAGGAACTCCACTTAAGACCTTTGACCAATTAGAAAATGTTCCATTTATTACAACTCTCTGTTCCCTATTCTCTAACCAGTTTTCGATCCAAGTACAAATTTTGATTTCTAGACCCAGTTCCCTTATTTTGTAAACCAACCTCTTGTGTGGCACTGTATCAAAGGCCTTTGCAAAATCTAAGTAGACCACATCTACTGTCCTGCCCTGGTCTAAGTTCCCACTAACTTCCTCGTAGAAACTAATTAGATTAGTTTAACATGACCGATCCCTCACAAATCCATGTTGATTCCCACCAATAATTTTATTGCGTACCAAGTAATCCTGAATACTGTCCCTTAAAATACCTTCCAGTACTTTCCCCACTATTGATGTCAGGCTTACAGGTCTATAATTCTCTGGTTGTGATCTTGTCCCCTTTTTAAACAACGGCACCACATCTGCTATTCGCCAATCCCTTGGTACTGAGCCTGATGAGATTGAATCTCTGAAAATTAAGAATAGCGGTCTAGCTATTTCCGAGTTTAATTCCATAAGGACCCTTGGGTGTATGCCATCTGGACCTGGAGCTTTATTTATCTTAATATTCTTCAGTCGCCTTTGGACTTCTTCCTCTGACAACCAAGTATTAATTAATGGCATGGTTTCATTTCCATTTTTATGTATTACTCCTGCCATTTGTTCCTCTCTGGTAAATACTGAAGAAAAGAACGTCTTTAATATCTCTGCTTTTTCCTTAGTATCATTTATCAATTCACCCATCTCACTTCTTAGTGGTCCTATATTATCTTTTTTAATCCTTTTGCCATTTATATACTTAAAAAACTTTTTGGGGTTTGTCTTACTTTCTTTTGCAACGTGCCTTTCATTTTCTAATTTAGCCAATCTAATTTCCTTTTTGCATGTTTTATTACATTCCTTGTACCTATGGAAGGACTCCTCTGACCCTTCAGACTTAAACAATTTAAATGCACGCTTCTTCCTTTGCATTTCTTCCCTTACCTTTTTATTTAGCCACATTGGTTTAGACTTAATTCTTTTACATTTATTTCCCATTGGAATGAACTTATACGTGTATGTTTCCAACAACATTTTAAAGACAGCCCACATTTCTTCCGTATTTTTTCCTTCAAAGGCTTTGTCCCAGTCTATGCTCTTTATAGACTCCTTTAGCATATTAAAATTTGCCTTTCTAAAGTTTAAAGTCCTAGTTGATCCCTTATACCGTTGTTTCTGGAAACTAATTTCAAATGAGACCATATTATGATCACTGTTTCCCAAGTGCTCCTTTACTTGAATATTTGATATTACGTCTACATTGTTTGTTATTACTAGGTCCAGTATAGTCTGGTTCCTAGTTGGTTCCTCAACTAATTGGGACATGTAATGGTCTTTTAGCGTGCTCAGAAACCTATTTCCCCTAGCTGTACCGCAGGTCTCAGTACTCCAATCAATGTCTGGATAATTAAAATCCCCCATAATTAAAATTTGACCTAGTTGTGTAGCCTTTTCAATTTGCTGTAGAAGTTGGGCTTCCTCAATCATACTAATATCTGGAGTTTTATAGCATATCCCTATCAGAAACTTCTCTGAACTTTTTCCTCCGCTGGATATTTCCACCCACAATGCCTCTATATTATCACCAATATTCTCGTATATAACTTCCTGAATACTTGGTTTTAATTCTGGCTTAATATAAAGACATACTCCTCCTCCCCTTTTATTTACCCTATCCCTCCTGAAGAGAGAATAGCCTTCCAAGTTGACTGCCCAGTCATGTGTATCATCCCACCAGGTCTCAGTAATACCTATAATATCATACTGCTCATTCATTGCTACTAGTTCTAACTCCCCCATTTTACCTGTCAGGCTTCTTGCATTTGCAAGCATACACTTAAGTCTATTGCCTCCCTTAGGTATTTCTTTTTGCTTTAAAAAGGGCCGCTCCTTATCGGCTGTGCTTCCCTTTCCCCCCTCTCCACCCCCTTTACTCTTGTTAAATTCCTCCTTACTACTCTCAATGTCTATCCCATAAATACTTGCTTGCCCCTCCCCCCCGGAGCCTAGTTTAAAATCTCCTCCAACCTTCTAACCATCCTCTCCCCTAGCACTGCAGCCCCCTCCTCATTCAGGTGCAATCCATCACGACAATAAAGATGGCAACTGACCGAGAAATCAGCCCAGTGCTCTAAGAATCCAAAACCCTCCTTCCTACACCAATCTTTTAGCCACGCATTAACCTCCCTAATCTCCCGCTGCCTCCCTGGACTAGCGCGTGGCACAGGTAGTATTTCTGAAAACACTACTTTGGATGTCCTTGCCTTAAGTTTGCGACCTATGTCCCTGAAATCATTCTTTAGGACACCCCTTCTTCCTCTAACTCGGTCATTGGTGCCAACATGCACCAAAACCGCTGGGTCATTCCCAGCCCCTCCCAACAATCTGTCCACCTGATCCGCAATATGCCGAGCCCGAGCACCCGGGAGACAACACACTGTTCGGCATGCACGGTCCCGGTAACAGATTGCCCTATCTACCTTCCTAATAATTGAATCCCCTACCACCACAATCTGCCTGGGTCCCTGAGTAACTTAGGTCCCCTCTGTGCTGGAGAGACCATTCCCCTGGTTGCTAGAAGAAGCAGTGTCATCCAACTCTACCAATTCTGAACTGCCTTCCACAGTATCTTCATCCAATCTGGCAAATCTGCTGGGATTGCCTAGCTCAGAACTGGCCTGCCTCTTCCTCCCTCTGCTACCCCTAGTAACTGTTACCCAGCTGCCTACCTGTGCATCCTCCTCTGTCTCTGCTCCACCCTGCTCAGATAACGCATCAACGGTGAGCTGTAAACTCTGCTCCAGGTTGGCAATGTCTCTCAATGTTGCAATGGTCTGCTTTAGATCAGTTACCTGGGCTTCCAAAGAGACCAATTGCTCACATTTCTCACAGAGGTATAAACCTTGGAACACTTGCTCCAAGTGTGCATACATATGACAAGATATGCATTGAGTGAGATCATCAAGCCTGCTACTACTCATCTTATTATGGCTAACCTAACTTCTTATAGCCCACAGTGAACTTTAGTACTAGCCTTTCCTAGCCACTTACCAGATTTAACCCCTTCCTGGATTCAACTCCTTAATGGAACCAACTCCACACTTTAAACAAAAACAGCACTTGAAATCAAAAAAGCAGTGAAATCACAAGCTCAATGAAATTGCTTGCTACCTCCTGTTAAATAGAGCTTGCACTAACCAGCTGTATCAACTATGCAATTAAACCACACCCACTAGCTCTAACAGAGAGAAGGAAAAAAAAAAAAAAACACTTAATAAACACACAGAAAAACGAATCCCGTTCAATAAACACACAGAATAATTCCCCAAACTATATCACTCTCTCAGCACAGCACAGCAATCCTTAATGGAACCAACTCCACACTTTAAACAAAAACAGCACTTCCCTTTCGTTATTACGAATACGCCCCTCCTGCCGCAATGGGAGGGGCCTGCTACCACCACTGAGCTCCCTCTATGGCACTCAGAACCACGTTCCTTCTGGGTCACTGACCCTGCTAGCGTATCTCGTTGCTGATGTACCTGGGCTGGTAACTCCGGACCTCTTACTATGAATCCGGGTTGCTGTGAATGGATCCACCCTGGCCTATCACATGGACCAGAGCTGCTGGGTAGCAGGCAGAGCAGTGGTACTGGAAATGCTTGGGTCCAAACCTCAGAGACAGCCAAAGAACTGATTAGATTTAGGGTCTAATCTTTAGATCACAGAAATACAACAATATTGAAGATGTTTCCAAGCAGGTCTTTGAACCAAGATGTTTATTTGCTCTCACTGATTAGAGGTATCTTTAGATGCCTGTGTTGTTGCTGAAGGCCCGGCTAAACTGTAGCTCTCAATCTCTTCTCCTCTTCCATGTTTTGATGTTGGCTGCTGTGCCGTTGAAGGTCTGTCTAAACTGCAGCTCTCAAGCTCTTCTCCTCTTCCATGTTTTGATTTTGGCTGCTGTACCGTTGAAGTTCTGGCTAAACTGTAGCTCTCAATATCTTCTCCTCTTCCATATTTTGATGTTGGTTGCTGTGCTGTTGAAGGCCCACTAGCACCAGTAACTTTAAACTGAGATTGTTACTATAGAGCGCTGACTGCAAGAGGTTGCTGGAGAGTACACGTTACCATTTACCCTGTACCTTGTAAATGTCTTATGGTGTTATGCTATCATAATAAGGCCTTATTTTTTATATATTCTGCTCGAGTGAGTTGAATCCCATGGAGGGTAACCACCTTCTCAGCTAAGGATGGTTTCCTTACACATGTTTCCCCCCGCCAGTAGCCAATACATGAACCCTCCCCTCAGCCATTTCAAGACACTACTGTGCCCAATTCTGGACCCCTCCCCTACAGCCATTTTTTCAGGGACAGGCAGCCTGACCGCAAATCCTAATGCTGGCAGTTGACTGTCAGTACAGACAGTTCTTATTCCAGTCTTGCGAGATAGAGTAATCTCACGAGACCAGACTAAGAACTGTGGCCGCATTCACAGAAAGCTAACAGCATTAAGATTCACTCTCTGGCTGCCTGACAGTGATAGTTACTGTGAAGGTGTCCCCGATGATTGAAACCAGAACCATACTGTCCGCCAGTTATATTAAAAAAATAAGAATATGGCCTATAACAAAAATAATCAATTCAATTACACTTGAAATTGTACTAACCTCTGCAGTGACTTCTGGTGTAACATATGCATTCACTTCAGGGTTTTTTAACCATCTGCCACACCAAGGTCATGAGACATAGTCCTTAACAGCTGAATTTAACTCTGCCTTTTCACAGGGACCTGTACTTGACATGAAATCACTCAACAACAGGCAGCCTCCTGATTCACTGCCTGTTCCTCTGAAGTGATGGGACAGCCCCCTGGCAACAGACAGCAGATCCTAATGTTTCTGTTATGCCCTGCTCAGCAGCCTAACACTACTGGCAATCCGGCCTCCCCCCTACCTCCCTCAACACCACTGGCAACCTGACTCCACCCCCCACCCAACACCATATGTGAGCCCTAACCAACCACCAAGCCTCCCACCTCCTTGTGTGCAAGGTATACTTTACAGAAAAAAAAATCATCAATCCATTAGTGAGCAGCACCTCCCCTCCCCTCCCTTCATAGTACACAAGGCATTGAAAAACCGAGCCAGCCGGCAACAAGTGCAGCATCAACCCCACCCCTCTCCTCCCCTTCCCTCCCCTTTGGAAATAAAAATGTATTCATTAATGACCCCGAGCTCGATCACTACCCCTCTCCCCCATGTACGTGCACAGTACACTCACCCCGACTCAACTGCAGCATCTCTCCCTCACCCGATGGCGCATAGTGGACCCGGCCACACCAAGCGTAAGTGCGGCTACGGCCGTAGCTACTTCTTTTAAAAAAATATATATTTTAGCGATGAAGCGGCCTCTTTAGGGTAAGCCTAACTCTGCCATGTTCCCACTTTTCACTCTCTGCCCTGCTCCCCCTTCATTCTGCCGTGCTCCCCCTTGCTTCTGTTCCTTCACTTACCTTTTCTATCGGCTTCTTTCTTCACTTCTTCTCTTCTGTCTTCCCGACTCCTCTCTGCGGTGTTCCTCACTGAACGTCGGGGGCGTGATGACATCACGTCCGACATTCAGTGAGATAAGAGCAGAGAAGAATCGGGGAGCGCCGCGGTCACGTGAGTATTCTTTTTCTTTTTTTTTAACTTTTACGCTCCCCCCACCAATGAAGAGAGGAGTGATCAGGGTTGGGGCCTACCGGGGGATAGCTTGGTCCCCCGGTGGCCCAGTCCAACCCTGTCCAAGGGTGTATTATAGCAGTGAAATTGCTGGCTGCTGTAGATAACTGAGCAATGAAATAGCTTAGCTGTTTGTATTGTTGAAAGAAAGTATATAAAAAACTGTGAAATATAGACATATCTTTGTTACTCTATGGCTTAGATGACTCCAAAGATAAATACATTAGAGAAAGATATTCTTACCTCTATCACCCGAGATAAAAAAATGTTTTTAAGACTTGTTTGAACACATATCCACTACACTCATGCCTACACATACTGTAGCCAATATTGAGCAATTGGCCTGATATTGCAGCAAATAACCCAAAAACTAAAACTGTGTCCAATAATAAACCAACCAAATATCTAACATTCTTTATTATATGGCCTAATGGCTGATATTGTTCCTTCACCACACTCAACTTCCACCCAACGTACAATATTAAAGTCACATTTTTAATTGTATAACTGATGATTGAAGAAAGCAATGCAAGTTCAACTCTCAAGCTAATACTAACCTTCAAACATAGAGATGGCCAATCGGCCCAGAATCCCAGCTGCCTTCCATAGAGACTACACCCCTTCTGACCTCAAAATGATGCCCAGGACCATTGCAGAAAGTACCCTACCAGAAACATAGAGCAAAGGGGAAGAATCTTGCAGCCCAACAAAACCTTCCTGCGCCATGAATTAAACACTTACTGCACTACTTTCCTGTCAATGCTGTGTTCCTTTAATGGGCACACAGCCCGCCACCACCTGAGAGAATTTCTGTCAAAGAATTACAAATTTGGGCTATAAAAATTCCTAATCCTTTGCCCGCAAAATGCACCCCATCGGATCTATAAAGATGAGGATGACAAGATTTAATCAAAGTGTTTAATTGCGACCCCTAGTGCCTCATTAAATTGTTTACAGATGAATTAACCTGTCGTCTAACGTTGTCCATTACCATGCCACTACTAACATATCTGTGATGATGATTAAAATGATCCCAATTGATTTTCCCTTGCCCAAATCATTACCAGCTAAATAAATTATTAAACAATTGGGGGCCTATTCCTTGGAAATCTTGATAAGCACTAAGGGCCTAATTCATTAAGGAAAGCAAAGCAAAAGAAATGAGTAACTTTGCACCCTGGCAAAACCATGTTGCATTGGAGTAGGAGGCAAATTTAAAGTGTGATGTAAGATTTATAGTTGGGGAAGGGCATGTCCTAGATTAACTTTAAATTTCAGTGTACAAATAAAGCTATCAAGTATTTGTGTGCTACATGAAAAAAAAGCCAGTATTTATCTTATGCGCAAATAATAAATTAATTTGCACCCCTCCTTGAATTGTAACAAGGTATTGTCCAGGAGAAAATGTACTAATTTTTTTTGCCTTACTTTACTTATTGAATCAGGCCCTAAGTCTTTAAACCTTGGCCAGTGCTTCCCCCTTCTTCCAATCCACTTAATTTCTACTGGTACGGGAAGTAAAGACAAGTCCAGTGCTAAGGAGTGTGTAACAGCCCAGAAAATTAACAAGTGGCCAACCAGCCAAACATGAAGAGGCGTCAGGGTACAATCTGTAATTCAGAACAGATCCCACGTATATATGTCACAAGTGACCTTAAATAATCACTATAAATCAGTCACATTAGCAAGGCGGGACTAGCCAAGGGTGTTAGCAGGGGAGGGAGAGGAAACCCATATGCAGGTAAAAAAAATGTAAAAAACATTGAAGATGTGCATGCTATGAAACCCTTCATTAGAGGAACAATTTGGGAAATCCCTTCATGCCCTCAGCTCCAAAGGTGACAAGTCCTGGGTTACCAATGCAGGGACTAGGATACAACAATTTGGTGAGTCTAGCGTATTTTTTATAGGCATTAGATCTCTATCTGACTGATTTTATTATGCTCTCCATGGTCGACCCTGCTACTGCCGTGGAGATGAATGCTCTAATTCTAAATGAATGGGTGCAATAATCAGCTGCTTTCAGGACTATTATAGAAATACATTGTTTAAATATGAACGCAAATTGGTATTTGGTAAGAGGTGTGGGGTCAAGATGTCAAACTTTACTTTCTGCAAATTAAACCCAGTCCAATCAGCTCTGCATGACCTCAGGGTGGTGAATGGAGCCAAGGATGCCTCCACAAGCCCTACCATGCCAGCCCGAGAATCTGCCAAACATGAGACGGATAAGGGGTACCATTAGGGTCAGCCAGGGAAGCTAGAATTTATCCCAGTTGAGGTGTGAAAGAGCATCTGCCAATGTGTTCTCAATCCTTGGCCCTAAACCTGATGTTAATAGAATGCATCACACCCAAATTTTCGCACAACAGCCCTGTCTGCAATCTATGAGCCCACAAATTCATAGCCACCTCGATGGGTACAACTCCTAGGAATTACCAGCTCTTCTCAAGAGAGGACACGTACGGACCACACAATGCTCCTAATGTCACTTCCTTCTCTATTTTATCAGCTAAAATGAAGGGGGGGGGGGTGTGCATTTAAGCTGATCTGAGGTTCTTTGTGGCCCTAAATTGCAAGTTTCCTTGAACTCTGAAACAGGAAAATGCCAGCTCCCTATCAGGGTATAGATGCAGCCACTTGGCCAGGGTCTCAAATGAGATAGGGGAAGGGGTCTTATTTAGTAGTGGTACCCTGTGCCCCCTTGCCACTAGCCAAAGGGATTGACCTCTTGTTGTAGTCTGTCATGTTTGTCAGAAGGGAGAGGAGGATGGTATCTGTTTGCCAGTAGTCAGGGCAACTGACCTAAGAGGCACAGAGTCTAACACGCACGGTAATCACCAGGGAACCCAGCAGGGGAGTATGGGCTTCACTGCATGGAATGTGCAGGTCATGGTTCTCAAAGACAGTCATTGGTAAAACAGGTAGGTGAAGATAGCTTGGTCAGACAGTCCGAGGTCAATAGCCAGACAGGAATGTCATAACAGAAACCAAAGTGAGCTCAGGGAAGTGAAGAGTCAAAGCCAAACAGGTATTGCAGAGAGAATCAGGATCCAAAGGGAGGTCAGAAGCCAAGCCAAAGTCACAATCATAGAATCAAGCCAAAAAGAAATTAGGAGTGGGGAACTGGGCACTGGAACAGATAAGTATACAGTTACAAGTTGCTGGAGCAAGAGGACCTAATACTCCGGCACCATTAGGGGCTTAATTAGGCTGCAGTGACATTACTGACCGCCTCCACACACAAAATGATCTAAGAGAACTAAGCAATGGGACGCGCATGTGCAGGGATGTGCCCGGCCAGGAGGAGGAGTCGCCCGTCTTTGCACAGCAGGGAAGGTGGAGGGACGGTGAAAATGGAGGAACGGCACCTGACAGACTTTGGCAGCGTGTTTACTTTACTTTGCATGTAAGTGTGTCTGTATTTGCGCATAATTCCTTTTCCACACTGGACATTATTAAAGGTGAAATACTTGTTTCTGTCAAGAAAGGACAAGCAAGACCCTCCCTGCTTGGATGGTCTTCTTGGATGGTCTCCTGTAAGAGGCTGCCTTGGAGACTGTCCTTTTAGGCTATTTCCTGTCATCCATATCTTTACGTCTTTGTAGCCAAAAGGCGTGCTAGCTACCTTATTCATTTTGTTTATGAAATTCTTTATTGTAATCCCTCCAAATCTTGTCTTCACCATTGACATACATATCATGGACCATGTGCAAACATTTTTTCACGACCTTGAACTCCCCTGGTCTAGTTTCCAGGTGTATATCACTGCAAATACCAGAAAACTGGATAATCAATCGACATATGACCTAAACAACTCTTCTCCAACCCCATTCTTCGCCTGCGTAAGTTTTTTTTCTTCCCTACAGAGAAAGAAAGTACTTGCCACCTAAACCACTACTGTAAGACTTAGGTGATCTCAGTGTTCTCTTGGGCCTACAGAAGCTGACATTCCCTTTGGGATTGTGAAAGGTGGGTAACTGGATGCCATTAGGACCTGTATTGTACATCAAGTAACAACTATACCTAACGCTGGAAACACACTACAGAAATGTTCTCCGGATGTGCTATCTATAATGATTTTACCATCGACTGATAAAAAAAGTCACAATCAGCATGACGTTTCATGTGTACACACTATACATGTTTTACAAGATTTATCTTCAGATCTGTAGTCTTCATCTGTCATAAACATCGATTGAAAAGATCATGACAAAAGTGTTTTGGAACAATATTCGTTCATCATTGCAGTGTACACACTAATGCAATATCGGCTCGAACAGTCATTTTATCGGATGATTGGCCTGATAATCGTCTGAACAATGTAGTGTGTACAGTCCAACTGACTACAGCTGGGCCTGTTACCAGACAGAAGACACACAGAATAGACATAATAAGCTTAAGTGAGAGAGACAATGACAACATCTACTACAGTAGCCTAGATGTTAAGGAGCAGGCACTGAACACTGGTTCATTGTAGATAAATTGCCATGTAATCTGAATTTTTCTCACATGATCAACTCAGTAGTTGGTTCAGCAGTGAGTGTCCCTTTTAGTGGGATAAAATAATTAATCTTTTTGAGACAGTCCATTACAATTAAGATGGTACTAATCTATTTGCAATGAGATGAATCATTGATCCAAGGAAATTGAAACCAGAGGGAGAAATGAACTGGGAAGTTGAAGCAACACTAGATAATTAAAACATGACGAAACACATTTTTCTGTTTACATTTATGTCACCAAAATTAAATGGAAATCTTATTTAAATTGACATCACAAAATATTTAAATTTAGATCAACAGCACTGTACTCACTCTTCTTGCAACAAAAAGAGCAGCTTAATGGTCCCCTATCACTAGTGTATACTACAATGCAAATGTTCCTTTGGAAAGGGAGAGTTATTAAGATCTGATACTAGGTGACGTATACCTTATAACTGATTGGCTGTATTTGCTAATCAAAAAATTGTATTTGCTAATTCCCAAAATCGGGACAGTTGGCAGACTGTGCTGCTCTTTTCTATCCGTTCTTGCAGCTTTGACTACTGCTTTTGGTGTCTTAACTCAGTTGCTCTGACAGATCCTGAAAATTTGGGTCCCTGTTTGGAAAATAGATATATGCTATTCACCTCTAAACAATGAGTTAACTCTCTATTCCTCATTTCACCCAACCAGCCCTGACATTAAATTAATAGACTCTCTGTTTAATAAATGGGCCTATTTTCCCCCAACCAGTCCTTAAATGAAATAGCATTTTAATCACCCTTACTCCAACATTACATTTATAGCCGCCACCCTCACCAGACCAATAAATAAATAGACCTCACCCGCCAATAAATTAACAGCTCACATCCACATTACATTAATAAAACCTCAATACTTACCATTTTCCATCCCGAGATGCACGTTGTTGGACTCTTCTGTCTCCATCTCTTTCTATTGTAGTACTTGCATTAGCAGACAGAAGTGTACAGAGCTGTAAAGAGGCAATCTGCAGTCTTTGGCCCTGAAGTTGGAGGAAGGAGGAGGCAGCTATCAGGGAGATGGTGGGAGGGATGAACTATGGACCATCCCCCAGCCCTGGGCTAAACTGCCATTCTCCATGAGATAGGGAGCTGAGCCAGTCAAGGAGCTGGACAAGGGTCTGTGTAAGGCAGCAGTAAGTAGAATATTGTGTCTGATTCGGACTTCAGACCAGCCACTTAAAAGGCTTTATAAGCCAGTGCTGGCCCCATAAACTATGGCCAGCACCTCTATATAAAAAAAATCCTGTTCCCATGAAGGCGTCCCATGCGACTTTGCTCCCTAGGTGGTGGCACATGCTTTGCAACCCTAGTTATGCTTATATATGTCATTAAGCTCAGTAAATATGATTGCAGGGAAACAACATTGTAAAGATAGGGGGAAGAAAGGGGTCATTGATGTGGATGGGGATATTGAATGGGGCAGGAGAGTGCATCGGAAAAGTAATGGGACAGTTGCGCTTGGAAAAAGAGAAGGATCTAGGCAGTGCATGAGTTGGGGAAAATAAGTTAAGCTTGTTTAGGTCACTGATTGATCTGTAGAAATCCTAAAATTCCTATAGGATGGAGTAAACTATTTTCAGGTATGTGTGTTATGTGGTTAAATACGTGTGTTTAAATGCATAAATTGTATCTTTTATTAATGTAGATTTGCCAAATAAGTTGTCCTGAAACAGGTAATTCTTGGATTTTTTTAAGCATCTTTGAGGGACTTCAGAATGAAAATGTTGAGAATCTCTAATATACTTAAAAAATATTGAACCCTGTAACTTTTCTTTTCTAGGTTATGGACAGCCCTCTGCTGCCTTCTTCATCAGGCTTTCACACAGACAGTCTGCTGTTCATAGGAACACAAAATACTTGAAATCCATGAATTGTATACGTTTATTGTGTATGCTTATCTTTTGAAAAAACGTGCAGATTTATTTGCAAATATTGTTATTAAAAACAATTGTAGGTTTAATGGTTCATTAAATGCTTACAAAACAGGGAAACCTATACACATTTGTTTTACATGCTTTTAAGTGATCTTTTATGTACAAGCAGCTCAAGTTTAACTTTAATTTTTGTTTTGCTACACTTTTAAAATCGAATAAAATATATGAAAAGCATTTTTGAAGTAATGTTAGCTTTTTTTTAATTTATTTGTCTTCCTTTTTTTCTTACAGAGAAACCCTTGTCATAGCAAGAAAAAAAGATTTTATCTTTGTGTGAGGAATTATGACCTCTTTGCCTGGTTTGACCCTCTTAAGCTCTGCGTGATTCAGGTCGAATCAGTCTATTTTGTCAGCATTAATTGGCAAGACGCCTAAGTAATCAGAAAACAATAGGTTGAAATGTACTGTACTATGTGGACAGGTTACTAAGTTGAGAACCCCTCCTGAAACATACACAGAGCCTCTATTCACAATCCAATCCAGCCGGCCTAGGTAGCTAACTCACTAAATAAATGGATAAGTAGAGAGGTATTGGAGCATTGAACATAGTTTGGTCAATTGAGTTCAATGTTTAATTAGAAAACCCAGGAAATACTTGTAATGCTCTTTGTGGAGTTTTCTAAAAGAAAAGAAAAACAGGTATGACTAAACAGCTATACAAATTTAAATAGAGTCTGTCTAGCTTTTTTAAACAAATCCTATGCCAGTGTAAATGTAAAGTAAGCTAGGATTTTAATTGGGCTTCATTCTTCCTATGCTTAAGCCTTAAGCCTTCTATTGGTCCAAACCTCTTTTGCGACAATTCACTAATAATAACAAAGCAGACTGCTCAAAAAGAAGTAGAAAGTTACATTTTGTATAATGGCTTATATGTACTTGACTTTCTTTCTTTTTCTTCCTTGCCTCTATTGTCTGAGTGCCTCAAAGTGTATCACTATGTTTGTGTACATGTGTACCTTTGGATCTCTTGGTCACATTGCCTGTATACCCCTTATGTTTTTGACACTTACTGGTCATGTTGTTCATATGTGTCTGTCTTGAGACACACTGAAGGTGATTAGAAAAACATTTAAGCTGTAAACCATGTTCCACTTGTTTCTTTGCTATTTTGATTTCATGTACACAATTTCCGGATCTACCTATTCCTCTAGACCAAGTTTTTGTTTTTGCATATATTTGCATATCCTCCATGTCTCATTCTGGTATGTAGAGCATGTTTTACCTCTCTGCTATGACCCTGTGAACTATTCTGTCAATGAGCACCTAATCAATATCGGCACTATTAGACAATCGACGGCCTAGAGCGCCAACATTTTGGGGGTTGCCTAAATTGCTGAATGAGTGACATACTTTTACTCATTTAATGTTTTTATTTAGCAAGCACCCCTGCACTGGTGCTTCAGTCAATCAGGAGATTTTAATTAAACACACCCATTCCACATTGGCTGGCATTGGGAAAGAGGTGTGTGTTTAATAATTTAAATTAATATGAGTATACCCTAAGCACATCCTTCCTTGCTGCTTCCTTGCAGTGACAGGCTGAGATTTTGGTTCCACACTCCCAGTCTGTCACTTATAAGGGGGATCAGCAGCCAACATCAGCACTGACACCACACAAGACATGGTAAGAACTGTGTGTTCGGGGACAGCTCCTGAGAGGAAGGGGCACCTAGGACACCCATTACCTTTCCACCTGCCATATTCCCATATATACCTGTAATTCCTGTCACTGGGTGTCACACTTTTCGATGACATATGTACTTTGCTGATTTGCAAGAAACACTAATCTATGTTTGGGCAGCATGAGTTCAATTCCCAACCATTGCCTTATCTGTGTGGAGTTTGTATATTCTTCTCATATTTGTGTGGGTTTCCTCCAGGTGCTCAGGTTTCCTCCCAAACTCCAAAAACATACTGGTAGGTTAATTGGCTGCTATCAAAATTGTTCCTAGTCTCTTCCTGTGTGTGTATGCTAGGGAATTTAGACTGTAAGCTCCAATGGGGCAGGGACTGATGTGAGTGAGTTCGCTGCAGAGTTAGTGGCGCTATATAAAAATAGATGATGATGTTTCTCTTAAATTTTACTTTCTTTTTTAATATCTTAATATATTAGATACATCTAGTAAAGCTCACGTTAGAAAGCAGTTGCTTTGGCTCAGAAAATAATCTGTGATCCACAACTTTTAACAAGTTAAAATATTACCACCTAGTTAATAAAGCAACAACTGCAATTATAAAATACATGTATGTCACTCTGGACCTACTGTTATGTGACCTGTGTGCAGCTCTGCTAGCCAAATGTGCAAGTGCACTATAATGGGGATAACCAACATTTCTAACTTCTTTCCATGTCTATCATTACTTTTATGTGTTTCCCTATAAGGATGGACTACACAATTTCACATGTATACAGATATTAACAGAAAATCAAAGGGTGTTATTATTAAAATATTGGTTTAAATTTAAAAAAAACCTGGTTGCTTATATAATGTAACCCTTATCTTTGAGTGTCTATTATGCACAATGGGTACACAGGGCAAATGCCTTTACATCAAATTTTACAACATTGCACCTAAGTGATTCTTTCAGCACACATCAAGATGCACATCTACTTTGCTTACAGGATACACCTCCGAAAACTTGGGGCCTGATTCAATAAGGATCTTAAATTGAGAAGTTTCTTATTTAAGTCTACACAAATATCAACTTTAAATTTCAGTGTACAAATAAGCTATCAAGTATTTGTGTGCTACATGAAAAAACAGTCAGTATTTAACTTATGTGCAAAACAGAATACTAATTTGCACCCCTTGCATTGTAACATTGTTTTGTCCAGGAGACTGAAATAAGAAGTTTCTCAAGTTAAGATCCTTAATGAATCAGGCCCTAGAAGTGTACATACATGAGTAGGGGAAAAAATTCATTATTCAAAAGTGTAAACACATACCTTTCGTTATATAAAAGGTTTAGATTTATCAAACATTCTAAAAAAGCAAAAGTGGAGGTATTTCTAGAATGTACTAGATACATGAGAGCTAGAATCTGATTGGTTGCTAGGGGAAACACCTTCACTTTTCCTTTTTATTATTATTATCCTTTATTTGTTGGGCACCACAAGGTTTCCGCAGCGCCGTACACAGTACAAACAGTAGTACAAAACAGGGTGACAAAGTACAGAACAATAAACACAAAGTACCAATGCTTCAGGAACTCCAGGAAGACATATGGAGTAAACACAGAGCAGAAGAACCGGTATGGAGACAGGAGGGGAGGGGGGGCCCTGCTCATAAGAGCTTACATCCTAAGGGAGGGTGAAACAAAAACAAGCACGAAAGGGAGCCAGTGAAGCAGGGGGAGAGGAGAGAGGGGCCAGGGGAGAGAGGGAGAACGAAAAGAGTGGATGAGGGTTAGGTGGCTGGTTGGTATGCTTTAAGGAACAGGTGGGTTTTAAGTGCCCGTTTGAAGGAGCACAGGTTGGGAGAGAGACGGATGGAACGAGGGAGGTCATTCCAGTGTAGGGGGGCAGCTCGGGAGAAGTCCTGGATTCTAGAGTGGGAAGAGGTGATCAGAGTGGAGGAGAGGCGACGGTCATTGGCCGAGCGCAGGGAGCGGACCGGAGTGTAGGTGGTGAGGAGGTTAGAGATATAGGGGGCAGTAGACTGGGAGAGAGCTTTGTAAGTGGTGGTAAGGAGTTTGAAAAGGATCCTGTAGGGGAAGGGGAGCCAGTGAAGGGCGTGCTAGAGAGGTAAGGTAGAGGAGGAGCGGCATGAGAGAAAGATGAGTCGAGCAGCCGCATTGAGAACGGAGCGGAGGGGGGCAAGGTGGGAGAGGGGGAGGCCAGTGAGGAGAAGGTTGCAGTAATCGAGGCGGGAGATGATGAGAGAGTGGATGATTGCTTTGGTGGCATCTTGAGAGAGGAAGGGCCGGATGCGGGCGATGTTGCGCAGTTGGAAGCGACAGGCTTGGGCAAGGGATTGGATGTGGGGGGCAAAGGAGAGAGAGGAGTCAAGAGTGACACCTAGGCATCGGAGCTGGGTGACAGAGGAGAAGGTAGTGTTATTGACAACGATAGAGAGGTTGTGATGGGAGGGGAGTCTGGTGGGAGGGAAGACAATAAGTTCAGTTTTAGAGATATTGATGTTAAGAAAGTGCGAGGACATCCAGGAGGAGATGGCGGAGAGGCAGTCAGATACACGAGAGAGGAGAGTGGAAGAGAGATTTTTAAAAGCTCTAATAAATCTACCCTTATGTTCTTCTCCTAAAATATTGTTCTGTTTAGCTTTTTAAGGCTAATATTAGTCATAAGAGGGAGCTGCATCTTGAATTAAAGATTTGTCTTACATTGAGCAAAGTGTGCCAAGAAATGTACTTCTCTGTTGAAGTATAACTGGAAAGCTTTTAATTATATGTCAAATTAAAAGTATAAGAGAAGCTCTGGCTACTCAGAACTGGTGCAAAAGCCCAATTGCTTTAGTAGAAATTTGCCTTTTCTACCCTTAAATCTCATTTCAATATTCTCACTCCACAAAATTAAGTCTTTTTTTTTCCTTCACAAAATTAGGCATACTTGTGCACCTATGTTGTGCTTTGCAAGGAACACCCTTGCTCCTCTCATTGGCTACCTGCTTCTCCACAAATGCTGCCATACTGTTCTGCAAACACAAGTGCTTTGGCAGAAATCTAGGGACATGTGTGCAAACCAAGGAGTATGTGACCACCAAAGAGGTTTTAAATTATACCTTGACTTCCTTGAAAATATGTTTATTGCTGGAGCAGCCTGGTCCTTGCATACAATTCTGGAAGTCCCCTTTCTGAGTCTATAAACAGGCCAGAAAAGGCTGTCTCTTAGCTCCCTAGGTGGACCTGTGATTCTCCTATCCCTACAACACTGTTGGTGTAACAGCTACCACTAGATAGCAGATAAATCTTTGGAACAGGGTAGGAGAGAGATATTCACCTATAGCAGCTGTTTTTTTCCGTAGAAATTGATATTCTCACAGGTATTCAGTTGCCCTGAGGGCTTAAGCTCGGTGTAGTAAATATTTATCTTAAGTGCCAGGAAAACCAAGGGGTGTAGAGTCTGGTAGCAGTTGGTGGGTTACGTAAATGTGCACTAGGCAGACTACACAAGAATCTTCCAGGAGAATGCAAATGGTCAAGGCAGGCAGCTAGCAAGAGCAACCGGAGACAAGCCATTATACAGCAGCACAACCGGCATCACGAACAAAGAAACCAGTGGTATTACTGTCAGGGAGGCTAAACCCTCCTTGCCATTTAAACTATTGGTGGCCAATCACAGAGCTGCCATGAAGCTGAGCCTTTCTACTGTTATATCACAGCTGACCGCAGTAGTGACCGGAAGAAGGATCCTGGCTGCCAGGCAACCACCAAGTGAGACGTATGTGGGGTTAGACGTGTGTGATTTTTGCACTAAGTGGGATTTTCTCACAAAGTGGATGAAAATGCACAGTTAGACAACACAGTTGGACAAACATTGGACTGGATTTTACTCCCAGCAATAAGCCGCATCTGCACCAGCCTATTTCTGCATTACTTGTCTATTTATATGGACGACTGCAAAGAGGTAATTCTTAAAATACCCTTGCTTTTTGCTTTTACCCCTTTTATCACAATGTTTCACAAATTGCTTTTGTTAGTCTCATTTCATGGCATGATCTTTAGGATTGTGTCATCTTTCACCCCTCCACCAACACACAAACTTGTTCATATTGCACCTGCATTACTCCACTCACCTCTATTTAACACCCATGAACTGTTGTCCTATTTATTATCTCTAACAAATACAGCCTCCACCTGTCGCCAGAAAATAAAAAATCACACATCTTACAATCCCCTTGCCTATCTTTCTCTCACTCTACTTCTATTAGCTGGTGATATATCACCTAATCCAGGTCCCCCTCACTCCTCACACACACATAAATCTGAGCACTACCGTTCTATAGCAAACCTCAAACACATCACCTGTCTCCCCTCTCTTCCAAAGTCCTTTAAATGTGCCCTTTGGAATGCACGCTCTGTTTGTAACAAACTTACCTCCATTCATGATCTCTTCCTCTCAAAAAACCTCAACCTTCTGGCATTAACAGAGACATGGCTCATGCAATCAGACACTGCCTCACCTGCAGCACTTTCACATGGTGGCCTCCATCTCACCCACACCTCCAGACCTGAAGGCAGACAAGGAGGTGGGGTTGGACTACTTCTCTCCCCACAGTGCACATACACAGTTCTACCAAATGTCCCATCACTAACGTTCACATCTTTTGAAGTACATGCTATTCACATTTTTAATCCATTCTCCCTACGTGTTGCGGTGATCTATCGTCCCCCTGGAGCACACCAACAATTTATTGAGGATTTCTCTGCATGGCTCCCTCACTTCTTATCTTCAGACATCCCCACAATCATCATGGGTGACTTCAACATCCCCATTGATAACCCACCTTCCAAAGCTGCATCCAAACTACTCTCTATAACATCCTCACTTGACCTCTCCCAGTGGATTGAATCATCTACTCATAAGGATGGCCACTGCCTTGATCTTGTTTTCTCTGGACTATGCTCAGTTTCTAATTTTATGAATACACCCTTTCCCCTCTCGGATCATCACCTTATCAGCTACACTCTCACCCCCACTGCTCTAACCTCACTACTGTCTAACTCAACCAAGCCTCCTCATACTCGCAGAAATCTTAATTCTATTAATCTTCAACAATTTTCCACCTCTCTCCAACACCTTCTCTCCCCTATCTCTACATTCTCATCCCCTGAGATGGCAGTACCTCATTTTCACCTAACCTTAGCAACGGCCCTTGATCAAGTGGCTCCAGCGACACTACATACTACACGTCAACTTCGATGTCAACCGTGGCACACCAAAGCAACACGAAATCTTCAAAAACATTCCCGTAAAGCTGAACGTCACTGGCGTAAATCTCAAACCTCTAATGACTTCTTCACATATACTTCTGTCTACCACTCCTATCGAAATGCTCTGGACACTGCAAAACAAACATACTTTCAATCTCTTATCTATGCTCAGGCTTCTAACCCCAAACGCCTTTTCAATACATTTAATCATCTTCTCAATCCTCCCACCCCGAACCCTCCATCTACTATCAGTGCTCAGGATCTTGCTTCCTACTTCAAGGACAAGATTGACAAGATCAGACTAGAAATGGTATCCTCTTCCTCAACAAGCCATCAGCTCAATTCCTTCCCACTACCCTCTGACACCCTCTCTTCATTTGATTCCACAAATGAAGAGGAAATTTCTATGCTCTTCTTATCTTCCTACTCTACCTCTTGTCCTCTTGATTCTATTCCCTCGCAAATTGGTAGATCCCTGTCTTCTGTGCTCATTTCACCTCTAACTCAAATCTGTAATCTCTCACTCTCTACTGGCATCTTTCCATCACTATACAAGCATGCAGTGATTACTCCTATTCTAAAAAAACAAAACTCCGACCCAATCTCTCTCTCAAATTACCGTCCCATCTCTCAGCTCCCTTGCCCCTCCAAGCTTCTAGAGAGGCTTGCCTATACTCGCCTCACACGCTTTCTTTCTGCAAACAACCTGTTGGATCCTCTTCAGTCTGGCTTTCATTCTCAACACTCCACAGAGACTGCGCTGACCAAGGTTGTTAATGATCTGATCACTGCTAAGACTGAACGCCATTACTCTCTCCTAATTCTCCTGGATCTCTCGGCTGCATTTGACACCGTTGACCACTCTCTTCTCATACAAACGCTGCAATCCCTAGGTCTTCAAGACACTGTTCTATCCTGGTTCTCATCCTACCTCTCTAATCGCTCTTTCACTGTTAATTTCTCTGGAGCCACCTCTGCTCCGCTTCCCCTATCAGTTGGAGTACCACAAGGCTCGGTGCTAGGTCCTCTGCTGTTCTCTATCTATACCGCCTCTCTTGGAAATCTAATAAGTTCCTTTGGCTTTCAGTATCATCTCTATGCGGATGATACCCAAATCTATCTAGCCTCTCCTGATTTCTCGACATCTGTGTTGTCCTGTGTAACTGACTGTCTTTTTGCCATATCATCTTGGATGTCCTCTCGTCAACTCAAACTTAATCTTTCTAAAACAGAGTTAATAATATTCCCACCCGCCAACAAGAGTATACCTGACATTTCTATCTCTGTTGATAACATGACCATAAATCCCACCCCACAAGCTCGCTGCCTAGGTGTAATCCTTGATTCACGCCTATCCTTTGTTCCCCACATTAACTCTATATCTAAATCACGTTACATACATCTAAAGAACATTTCCAGAATCCGCACATATCTCACACAAGACACTGCTACAACCTTAGTTCATGCACTAATCATCTCCCGCATTGACTATTGCAATTCCCTCCTTACTGGTCTTCCCAAAAACAGACTCAAACCCCTAAAATCTATTTTGCATGCTGCGGCAAGACTGATTTTCCTTGCAAATAGCTATTCCTCTGTTGAATCACTCTGTATGTCTCTACACTGGCTGCCTGTCTTCTACCGAATCCAATATAAAATACTTTTACTAACCTACAAGGCCATCAACAAAGCTGCACCAACATACATCTCCTCTCTTGTCTCAAAATATCTCCCAACTCGGCAACTCCGTTCTGCAAAAGATCTGCGTCTCTCATCCACCCTCATTACATCCTCCCATTCCCGGTTACAGGACTTTTTTCGGGCTGCACCCACTCTATGGAACTCTCTCCCACGCACAATAAGAATCTCCTCTGGTCTACAAAATTTCAAGCGTTCTCTGAAAACCTACCTATTCAGACAAGCTTATAATATTCCTCAACCACCCTCTTAACCTCACTACCTTTAGCCTGTTACACAATTTCACACAAGACAACTACCCCCTGACCAACATTGTTGTGTGACAGGATCATTTAGCTTATGAGTCACCTTACCTTTGCAGTCTGGCTGAGCCAAGATGCAAAATGTATACTTAACCTCATGTGTCAATCTCTCATTGTCCCATAGATTGTAAGCTTGCGAGCAGGGCCTTCTCACCTCTTTGACTGTTTTACCCAGTTTGTTTATTAGTTTATTATGTTTGTCTCCAATTGTAAAGCGCTACGGAATATGTTGGCGCTATATAAATAAATGATGATGATGATGATGATGATGATGATGATGATCTACGGCTCTTAACAGTCAGCCCCAAGATTAGCCGGGTTTCCCCGGCTTTTGCAATGTTTTCATTTAATTTTATTAGTGGAACTGAAAGCCCAATTCTAGGTTTTCAGTTTCACTGCGTATACGCAAACTGTATATATTTTATTGTAAGTGATCCTCTCAGAACACATCACGATGCACGTCTTCTCTGTTTGCAGCCGAGAAGGAGGACCACTATCCCCTTGAAAGGCACCTTGTTGTATAATAAAAGTGCATCTAGATGTACCACTCTTCTGGCATGTATGCATACTGGGGATGCTTTCCAGGGGTGACCACAAGCCACATTGGATTGGTTCACCTATCGGGTTGAACCTGCATTGTTTTTCATGTATAAGGTGCATTGTTACAAAATGTGGTTGCCACTCTTTTCAGTAATGCTGCTATTAAATTACATAACTGACTCTGTGATTGTCTATACATGTATTATTGTTTCACTAGGAGAAAGTGTCCTGATTCTATGCAGTGGCTTAAGACACACCAAGGTAGATTTAACCACAGAGACCGCTCTACACACTTTGCACACTCTTCACAGAGTCTTGGTACCTGAAGGCAACACTAACAAACTTGCTGTCACTGACTACATTACTAATTGCTCCCACAATAATCCAGAATCAAGAAATGCATATCATGGTGACTGATAACAGTTGTGTTTAGTTTTCATTTACCTATTCAGTAGTTCATTTTGCATCCTGGTAACTTGGTGGTATCAGTATCACCGTGCTCTTTATGTTCACTCTTTTATTGCTTACATAGAAACTCACTAATTGCCCTTTTTAGAATGCCATTAATAACAATGTTGTACGCAAAATGAATAGATAAGGTTACTAATTTTCTTTTATCACTAAACTAGGATAATACCACCTCAGTTACATTTGATACCTTTGCTATTGTTGCCTAGTGATATCTTTCCTGGTGCATTTCAGCTAGTATTAGATGTCCTTATTGCTAGTTCCCCAATATGACTGTATGAAAACCATTGATTGCTAGGCAGAGCAGAAATGTGCACTTCAGGCAATCCAAAAAAGTGAAATGTAAAATGACTTAATTTCCATGTAGACAGGGGAAGTTCTGTAAGACAATTCAATAGAGCCAATGTCAATTTACTCTTGTAACTTGTTTTGTGGCTTGAAAGAAGCTTAAGGGCTTGTCCACATAAAGGTTTTCTTTTGTTGTGTTCCAAACAGATTGCAAAGTAACATAGAAGAAGCAAAATAACACAGCATAGAAACATAATAAACTTTATAGTGTGCTGTGTATACTGTCCACATGGACAGCGATGAAATTCATAACTTGGAATTTACCACAAAGAAATGACTTTATTTAATGGGAGTGAAATAAAGTGATTTCACAGATTTTGAGCTTTTTTGTCTGAATTTCAGTGATTTATAAAACACTGAACTACAAAAAGATTGTGATAAGATTTTGAATGAAAAATCAGACTACAAGAATATAATGAATAGTCATATGGGCTGACTATTCTAGATGCCATATGCCGTTCTGTGGTGTATATTGGAGTAGAAAGCAACTTTGTGACACATAAATTGTGTATTATGTTATATCAATATTATACTAATATTATATAATATAGAATTATATTACTCCTCCTAAATAATAATAATGATTTTATGCATGCCTTAGATTTTATTAATAACTAATCTCGTTATTCGGGTTTAATAGAATTTTGTCTTGTACCATTAAAACCAAAGACAGAGAGTCCCAGTTTTTACGTAAATGTATCCCAATTAGGGGGTATATTTACTAAACTGCGGGTTTGAAAAAGTGGAGATGTTGTTTAGAATTTATTTAGTACATTCTACAAAATGACAGCTAGAATCTGATTGACTGCTATAGGCAACATCTCCACTTTTTCAAACCCGCAGTTTAGTAAATATATCCCTGTGAGAGCTAACCACATGTTTGACCAGGTTCCATAACACCCAAGTTTTACATACCTTGACCTCTGCGCCAAGTAGCCCACCATTAAGTGTTAATTGCTAAATAAACACAAGTTGATCATCAACCTCACCATAATCTTTCTACATACAAGTATATAAAAGAAGTTTGTTTGTTTGTTGACAAATACATTCCACAAATAAAGCTGCCACATCTTACATAATTATTTAGTATTGAAAAAGTAAGCTATTAGACCACATAATGACAACGTGACAATGCAACAAAAATTGAAAACATAATATTTTGGTTGTAAACAATTGTTCTGACTGCTGGAAGGAGACCTTGCGACAACTTAACGACAACACGACAAAGCAACAAATCTTATTTTCTGAATAGCATTTTTTGGTTTATTTACCAAATAATTTGCTAAGATTTAAAAACTGTTACACATTTCAAATCGGACCCGTGCAACAGCGGGTGATCCTGCTTGTGATATATATTTCATGATCTCTTGAATATGTGCATATGTACCCCATGTAAAGATATTTGTGTGACTCTACTGATGTAGATACCTCCAGCTGCTCTGGTACACACCATGGTTTCTTGAGTGGATTAAAACCTTTAGAAAATGTTTGGTTCTTATTTACTAGAAGTAACCAACTCCATGCTGCAAAAAAAAACACAGGGTTCTTGCAAGTGCTCAGCAGGAGGGCCCTGGAACCTAACTGGGACCCCACACAGAGAACATGTGCACTCCTGCAGTGCACTTCTGTATGTGTATATGCAGTGGTCGAACTGGAAATTTACAGGTGGCGGTATAGAGACTTAGAAGTGACGGTATGGAAAATGTAATGCGAATGTAATTAAGGGGAATTTGATAGTTTTACAATAAAAGCAGTGGAAGTGGCGGTATGGCATATCACCATATACACCCCCAATTCAACCACTGTGTATATGTATGTATGTGTGTATATGTGTATGTATCTTATATATAAAAATCATTGGTCTGTTTGTTTGTCTGTTCGGTTATGCATTTGGACACTCCTGCACCTATTGGGATGAAACCAATGCTAGGTAATCTAGTTGGATTCTGGCCAGGTTTTAGGTGGGTTAGGGTCACCAGTTGGAATTCCCTTTGCTGTACGTTGGGCAGAACTTTGATCCGGAGAGCCTGTTCTGGGCCTTTCACTGGATGGATTTGGATGGAAACTTGACAGAGGAGTGGCAATTGGTCTGGGATCTCAGAAGGTGGTATGTATGGGTTATAAAATAATATTAAGCCACACTCATAAGTGTCTTTCAAGTTTAAATCCCCTTAATGCGGTATGCCATTTTCTTAGCCTAATCCATTCTTATGTATATAAAATGTCAGGGTTTACTTGGTTTGTGTATGTGTATATTTAAAGATAGAAATAATGTATGTATTTTAGTGAAGAGAGAAGAATTACAGTTATAAGGATTAACCCATGACATAATTGTGGGGAATAAGGTAAAATGTGAAGTCAGATGGTCTGGTGTGTGTTTACCTGGTGGCCCTGCCCAACCCATATGTTAAAAGATAACAACACCACTTTCAGGGAAAGCTGAGCAGTTTCAAAGGCCCCTGGGGTGAGCTACACCCTGATATAGGAGAGTTTTTTGACACAGAGAGAGAATCTAAGGAGCTGTTCACAGCTTGTGGTCTTACACAAGGATGATGGTTTGGTGTATCTTATATAGACACATAATTCAGTTTACAAAATGCAACATAAAATCAATAAAAGTAGTGATCAAGCACATATTCCTCAACAGCGTGATGAAGGGAAGCCCATATGTCAAATTAAGCATTCTGTCAAACAAAGAAATTGAGAAAATGAGTATAAGCTAAACTAATACGCTGGACCTAGGCCTGTTTGGTATCAATAAATTGGTAAATTCATAGTGGATCTATTAAAAATAAAATTGGGTCTGCGTGACACTCCACAGTTAGGTCACATATTAGAATTGGATAGTAAATCAAGCAACATGCAAATGTTGGTTGTAAACAGTGTCACAGAGCACATCCCCACTGAAGGTGGGATAAAGTATAAAGGTGCCTTTAAAAAGCTGAGACCAGTTGCAAGAAATTGTCAGTCTTTTGGAAAGTCAATCATCATTGATAAGCTGTCCATTTCCAAAGCCAATTTCCCATGGCGCAGATTTTAAAACTCATTTAAGTTTATATTCTGAAACTTTGTCTTTTTATTTTTAAATCTGTTTTGTTATGTATGTCATGTCATCTTAGTTGTTTAATTACCTGTAAGCATATATATATATAAGTGCCTGCACTTGACTTTGTCAAGCCCTTACTGTACGCCCCTCGCCCCGTTCATTCCCAGAAATACTAGGCTGTAGTAAGTGTCCTTTGCATTCGAAGACAAAATAGACAGGGCTGTGTTGACTGGTTTAAGGCCCGGTTCTGGCCATGCGCAGAGTGATTTTGCACACGATACGCTCAAAATAGGCAGATACATGCATGCCTTGATGAATCAGGTCCAAGGTTCGGAGTTGTGCTTCTTTTGAACAGCTTATTCAGTAACTACTTAGCATACTTGCAATACTTAGGCGTATAAAATTTTAAATACAAAAAAGATGCACAAAAAAATCACGTTTTTAGCTAGAGATTTTGTTTCACTTGAGGTCCCTTTGCAATTGCTGTCAGTGGTCAAGCTATATGTCACAGATGTATTGATGCTTTCCTAGCAGCATCACTAATTATGAAGAGATTAACATGGCCAATGTCAAACCAATGGTTTCAATTGCCAGTGACAGTTCAAATGCAAGAGGAAATAATGCAGAACATGGAATGGGTGTAGTTTCTCTAAATGGGAATACTAAATTCACTAAATAGTTTGTCTTTTAACATCAACTTCAATTCTGAATAAGCAACGTCGCTGAATGCTCATTTGTGAACTCAAATTTAAAACTACAGCAGTCATGTATGGTAGAAGCAGGTGTATAACTCTGCAAATAAAAGGCTTAGGGGTCATGTATCAAACTATTTTTTTTTTTAAACTGCAATTTAAAATATATCTTATCAAAGTAAAAAATGCACATCAAGCTGCATTTTTCAAACTGGCAATGCAGCATTGCCAGTTTTGAACTGTGAGATCTATAGATAAAGTGCATTGTAAAAATGCAAAAAAAGACACAAACTTTTGGTGGCAAGATCGATCAAATTGCATGCGTATAGATTATTATTAGGGATGTGCACCGGCGACTTTTGGTGTCTCGTGTTTTGTGTTTTGGATTCGGATTTTCTCGATGTCTTGGGTTCGGATTTGTTTCGCAAAACACCTGCTGAAAGGTTTTGGTTCGGATTTAATGTTTTGGATTCGGTTTTTTTTTTGAAAAAAGCATAAAAAGTTCAAAAATCAAGTTTTTGGGCTT
The DNA here is from genome assembly GCF_038048845.1 of Mixophyes fleayi. Classification (NCBI taxonomy): domain Eukaryota; kingdom Metazoa; phylum Chordata; class Amphibia; order Anura; family Limnodynastidae; genus Mixophyes; species Mixophyes fleayi. The sequence continues at coordinate 103,569,930 of NC_134406.1, forward strand.
ATTTTCACTCCTACGCTATTATTAACCTCAATAACATTCAATAACAATCATTTCCACTAATTTACAGTGTATTCTGAACACCTCACAATATTGTTATTAGTCCAAAACGTTGCAACGAGGTATCTTTCTGGACTGCGTAGTGGAGTGGTCCCCGCAATATAATAAGAAAACCATCAACTGGTCTTAATCGCACCAAAAAATGTACCTGGACTGCGTAGAGGAGTGGTCACCACAATATAATTTAAAAACCCTGAACTTGTATGATTCGCACCAATAAATGTATCTGGACTGCGTAGAGGAGTGGTCACCACGATATAATAAGAAAACCATCAACTGGTATGAATCGCACCAAAAAATGTACCTGGACTGCGTAGAGGAGTGGTCACCACAATATAATTAAAAAACCCTGAACTTGTATGATTCGCACCAATAAATGTATCTGGACTGCGTAGAGGAGTGGTCACCACAATATAATTTAAAAACCCTGAACTTGTATGATTCGCACCAATAAATGTATCTGGACTGCGTAGAGGAGTGGTCACCACAATATAATAAGAAAACCATCAACTGGTATGAATCGCACCAAAAAATGTACCTGGACTGCGTAGAGGAGTGGGTCACCACAATATAATTTAAAAACCCTGAACTTGTATGATTCGCACCAATAAATGTATCTGGACTGCGTAAAGGAGTGACCCCGGTACCCAATTTGATACCGGGGCCACAATATAATTAATACACCCTCAACTGGTCAGAATTCCAGGGAACAGATGGCGGACACCGGATGGACATCTAAAACCAACATAGCAGTTAAGGGCGCAGTTCCTCTTTTTTATGACTGCACAAACAATTAACGTAGTAATAGAAATGACAGTTTTTGTTTTTGTTTTAAATAGAGAAAGAAAGAAGGTAGTACTAGAAATGGCAGTTTTTTTTTGTTTTAAATATAGAAAGAAAGAAGGTAGTACTAGAAATGGCAGTTCTTTCGATTCTTTTAAATAGAGAAAGAAAGAAGGTAGTACTAGAAATGGCAGTTTTTTTTTGTTTTAAATATAGAAAGAAAGAAGGTAGTACTAGAAATGGCAGTTCTTTAGTTTCTTTTAAATAGAGAAAGAAAGAAAGTAGTACTAGAAATGGCAGTTCTTTAGTTTCTTTTAAATAGAGAAAGAAAGAAGGTAGTACTAGAAATGTCAGTTTTGTTTTTGTTTTAAATATAGAAAGAAAGAAGGTAGTACTAGAAATGGCAGTTTTGTTTTTGTTTTAAATATAGAAAGAAAGAAGGTAGTACTAGAAATGGCAGTTATTTAGTTTCTTTTAAATAGAGAAAGAAAGAAGGTAGTACTAGAAATGGCAGTTATTTAGTTTCTTTTAAATAGAGAAAGAAAGAAGGTAGTACTAGAAATGGCAATTATTTTTTTTTTTTTAAAATATAGAAAGAAAGAAGGTAGCAATAGAAATGGCAGTTCCTCTTTTTTGGAACTGCACAAACAGTGATGAAAATGAAGGTGGAGCTGGTGGCATGTCACGGTCCTCTTCAGAGGACAATCTCCTGACCAGCAGGTCTTTGCACCGCTGTAGACTTGTGTCCGCCGGAAACAGAGACACAACATACGCTTTAAACTGAGGATCGAGAACGGTGGGCAGAATGTATTCATCTGACTTTAAAAGACTGACCACCCTCGGATCCTGGCAAAATGTACGAAGGGCTTCATCCACAAGAGCTACATGCTTGGTGGAATCGCAATGGTTTACCAGCTCCTCCCTCACTTTCTCCAGCTGCTTCTGCAAAAGCCTAATCAGGGGAATCACCTGACTCAAGCTGGCAGTGTCGGAACTGACTTCTCGTGTGGCAAGTTCAAATGGCTGCAGAACCTTGCACAACACGGAAATCATTCTCCAGTGCGCTTGACTCAGGCGCATCCCCACTCCTTTTCCTATGTCGTAGGTGGCTGTGTAGGCTTGAATGGCCTTTTGATGCTCCTCCATCCTCTGCAGCATATAGAGGGTGGAGTTCTAGCACGTCACTACCTCTAGTTAATTTAGATTGCAAGGCTTGTAAATACTATGAAGATAAAAAAAGCAGGCTGCACAGACTGTGGAGCTAGAAAGTGAAATTAAATGGACCACGTTACTTTGGTGGCTATCTATGCCCCCCCCCCCCCGCCCTACACTTGTAGTTGAATATAAATAAAACAGCCTGCATAGACTGTAGAACTAGAAATTCAAATATACAAAGAAATGGACAAAGGCTGTTTGGTATCTGTCTGCATCAGATCCCCTCTCCACTAGGAGTAAAATAGAAAACTATTCAGCCGTTATATAATCTAGAATATAAATAGAAATTGAGAAAGGCAATTTGGTATCTGTCTGCATCATAATCATCAACATCCTCCTCAGCGCCAGCTACATCAATATCCTCCTCCCGGTGTACAACATTCACACCTTCATTAGCCAAATCTGTAACTGGACTGTGGGTGATCCTTCCAGCATATGCAGAGGGTGTGCTGCAAATACTGGATGGAGTCACCTCTTCCCGTACAGTGATGGGAAGGTCAGGCTTCACAACCACCAACACCCTTGGACTCGCCTTGGGGATTTGTGATGTCCTCTGTTTAGAAGGCAGAGTTCTTTGCTGTTTTGTTGTTGTTGCTAAAAGCATAACTCTCTTAAATTTTTTGTAGAGGGAGGGAGGAGGAGGGCTTAGATCCTTGGGTGAAGCTGGACCACTAGTCATGAACACGGGCCAGGGCCTAAGCCGTTCCTTGCCACTACGTGTCGTAAATGGCATATTGCCAACTTTACGTATCTCCTCAGATGATTTTAAGTTTCTCTTTTTGCTATTTTTTGAGAACTTTGGCTTTTTGGATTTTACATGCCCTGTACTAGGAGATTGCGCATCGGGCTTGCCAGACGACGTTGATGGCATTTCATCGTCTATGTCATGACTAGTGGCAGCAGCTTCAGCATTAGGAGGAAATGGGTCTTGATCTTTCCCTACTTTATACTCCAAATTTTGGTTTTCCATTATATGTAGCACAAGAGAGCGTACCCCTAAGCCACACACACTCGGCAAAGCCTTTAAAAATTATATGCAGCACAGGAGAGTACCACTGGACTTATACTGCTGAATCAGTGATCTTTGTAATATATCAGTACCACTGGACTTATACTGCTGAATCAGTGAACTTGGTAATATATCAGTACCACTGGACTTATACTGCTGAATCAGTGAACTTTGTAATAGCAGTACCACTGGACTTATACTGCTGAATCAGTGAACTTTGTAATAGCAGTACCACTGGACTTATACTGCTGAATCAGTGAACTTTGTAATAGCAGTACCACTGGACTTATACTGCTGAATCAGTGAACTTTGTAATAGCAGTACCACTGGACTTATACTGCTGAATCAGTGAACTTTGTAATATAGCAGTACCACTGGACTTATACTGCTGAATCAGTGAACTTTGTAATATATCAGTACCACTGGACTTATACTGCTGAATCAGTGAACTTTGTAATAGCAGTACCACAGGACTTATACGGCTGAATCAGTGAACTTTGTAATAGCAGTACCACTGGACTTATACTACTGAATCAGTTAACTTTGTAATATATCAGTACCACTAGACTTATACTGCTGAATCAGTGAACTTTGTAATAGCAGTACCACTGGACTTATACTGCTGAATCAGTGAACTTGGTAATATTGCAGTACCAATGGGCTTATACTGCAGGATTGGTTTTGCAAATTTTGTTGTAATTAAAAAAAAAATTAATTAGTTTTTTGTATTTTTTTTTATAACTTTTTTTACATTTTTTAAACACTTGGGAATATTGGGGAAATAAGAACTATGCCCTTAGAAGCACAGAGCACAGGACACAGGACCACTGGACTGAACAGGACACAGCACAGGACCCAGCTGCACCACTGAACTCAAAATTGACAGAGCACAGCACACAGCACCACTGGACTGATACTGCAGAACACAGCACAGCACAGCACAGAACTAAACAGCACAGCACAGAACTAAACAGCACAGCACGAGATCTACCAGGACAGAGGACCACCTAACACACCCTCCCTCTGCCCTTATCAATGCCCGAGTGAAGATGGCGATGACTAGCGGGGAATTTATAGGTTCCGAGTATCGTGAGATCCGACAGCGGGATTATGACTCCGAGCCTCGGTTTCAAGTTTTCATTTGGCGCCAATACCCGGATCTGTCTCGGATCCGACTCGGATCGGCAACATTTGGGTGGGCTCAGATTCAGGAAATCCGAGTGCGCTCATCTCTAATTATTATGCTCATATAAAGGTGCTTGATTTATAATTGATTGCTAAAATGTGGCCAAACAGTAGCTACAAAAGTCAGGTCCAACCAAAGGGCTGATCAGGCTGCAGCCTAGGACACTGCATACTGGTGGGGCGCGACACCGGCAGAATTTCCTATATTTTTCTCTGTGGTATTTTTTTTTTTAAATCACAGTGGCTGCTTGGAATAATTGGGGCCGACCCTTGTCTTAAGGTGGTGGCCCCAACAGTCACAATTACATGACAGGCAGCCTGGAAACAAATCCAATTGCAGCAACATTTCTTAATCTGGTCTCGCAAGATAAGTATTAAAACATCTCATGACAGGCAGCTAACAGCAATTGGATTTGCTGGCAGGCTGTCTGTCACATACAGTGATTTGTTAACCAGGACCTGATCCGTGAAAACTGATGCTGGAGAGGAAGAGATGAGCCTACAGGTGACATGAAATTGGTGATGAAATGGCTGGGGGGGTCATTAATTGTCTGCTGGGTGTTGATGAAATGGTTGAGGAGGGTTGATGAATTGGCTCAGGTGTGATGAATTGTCTGGGGGTCAGTGATGAAATGGCTGGGAGCTAATGACACACTGGGATGAATGGTTGAGGGTTGATGATTTGGTTGGGGATTCATGAATTGGCAGGGGGTGATGAAGTGGCTGGTTGGTGGGCATGACCTTTGTGTTGTGTGGCATTTATAAGAATGTTCTCTATATTGCTTAGCAGTCACAAGGATGTTCTCCGTGGTCACTAGAATGCTAAATACTAGTCAGATGGGGCTGGAGATGTTTTGTTAGGTCATTAATAACAAATTTTCATCTACTTTATTGCAGTGGTGGAAGTGAGGGTGATTATGGTGGTATATCATACCGACACTTCTCCTACTGCCTTCATAGTAAAACTATTACATTCCATTTACTTATATTCCCATTACATTTTTTATACCACAGCTTTTAAATTTCCATACAGCCACTTCAACCATTGCTTTGCTGTCTACATATGCTTTTGCTGGGGGGTAGTTTTATCTGGCCACAATGGAGTATTGTGTTTGAACTAAAAAGCATAATCATTCAGTTTGCTTACATTTTGCATTGTAATACAATTTTTAAGATGGGAATCCAACTTTCTAGAAGCCAATTGAGCGCCAACAAAGCTGCAAGAACAAGCAAGAGAGAACAGTAGGTAGTCAAAGTTGCAAGCAGGTAAGAGAGAATGGAACAATCTGTCTAAATTTGAATCATGAATATTACATAAGGAGTATTCCTATAGAGCAGGAAAAAAATAGGGAAAATTTGTGCAGCGTCTTTTTAGTGAGGTCCTTCCTGCTAGTCAACAAGACAGTGAACAATTACAATTTCTATATACCTGAATATTCATTAAGATTAATACGTTTGATAATATGCTGAATGTCAACATATAGCTCCCTGTGTGCAATAATTTTGTTGTTGTGCATGTGCAGTATGATATCTTATTTGTTGCTGAACACGAATATAAAAACATTGATGGGGGGTTAGGGGCTACTGGTGTATTAGCCTAGGGAGGCCGGAACCCTTAATGAGGTGCTGGCAAAAGTATGGTTAGACATAAATCTTATGATATCTACAACTTTAAATATAGCATACAGATTATTATCATAATTATACTTTATTGATAAAGTACTCACATACTAAGTAGTGTGAGGGGTTCATGATAAAAATAAATAACATACAATGACATGAAACAGAAAGTATACAGAGCAGATTGTCAGTCATCATCATCAAGTACAACTATACCAGACCTATAGAGTGCACAAAGATATACTTTATAACAGGTGCATGGAAAACTGGATACATCACAAAGGGTTAAAACAAGAATGTTTTTTGAATGAAGTTCGATTTGCAAAAAGCGGATTATTGCAAGCTGCACATCAAATGTGATTTAACAGAAACAGCAGATTAATAAATACTGTGGTTTTGTTTTTAAAAACTGCACTCGAATGCGGTTTTACAATTTTATAATGAACTGCACTTTAATACATTTCCTTTTAGCATTATCATTTAGTTAAGTTTGATTAGAAATACCAAAAGTTATTTGGAAACATATTAAGCACATTATTATACCAACTAAACAAACACGGATACTATGGGGGGTATTCATTTGTTCCTCCGGGCGCCGCCGGAACGGGCGCGTTAAAACTATTACCGTTTATACGGTAATTACTCGCTCAATTTCAGCTTGCAGCTCCCTGAGCAGCGAGCTGAAATTGAGCGAGTATATTACCGTATGAACGGTAATTACGCGCAATATTACCATATAAACGGTAATAGTTTTAACGCGCTCGTTCCGGCGGCTCCCGGAGGAACAATTGAATACCCCCCTATGGGCTTAATTTTGAGTTAGGAGCAAAAAGAAAAGGAGTAACTTTGCACCTTGGCAAAACCATGTTGCATTAGAAGGGCAGGTAAATTTAAAATGTAGGCATAGTTGTTATGCGGCATGTCATAGATCAACTTCAACTAATTTCAGTATACAAGTAAAGCTATCAAGTATTTGTGTGCTACATGAAAAAACAGCCAATATTTCCCTTGCATGCAAAAAATAAGCAAATTTGTACCCGTTGCATTGTCACATGGTTTGTCCAAGGTCTTTTTCTTTCTCCTAACTCAAAATCAGGCCCTATGTCTGTCATTTAATTAATTAATTATGTTACTAATTTTAAAAAATAAAATGTTTGCAAAGCAGAGTTAAATGTGCACATATTGTTGTAATCAGAGTAGAGTATGTTTCAGACTGGCATTTATTTCTTGTATATCATTACAACAATGTTTTATTAAAACATGTGTACAGAATGATATAGTCTTTGTTATATCACCTGAATCTGAGTTACAATGAATGATAACCATGACTAGGGCTGCCATCAGGAGCTACACATGATACTGCTGTAAAGGGTCGTTACTGACTAGCCATGAACTGCTTCTCATTCACATACAGTCTAATTAACAGTCAACCTGTTAACCAGAGGCAGATTGCACCTGTAATCATCACAGACAACATGCTGATGAGATAGAAGGAAGATGAAAGAGCTTGTGGGGAAGACACGTGGGTGGGAAGAGTCAGCCTAAGCCTCTTCCCACGTCAGTGACAGGGGAGCTCATGTGATCCCTGGTGACATAACAATCCCATATTATCGCCATTGCACAATCACTCATGAAGGGAACATCACCATACCTCTCAACTGTCCCGATTTCAGTGGGATTATGTATTCCCCTTGTTTTACTGGCATTACTCTGGTAGAAATATAACCTATTTTCAGATGATGCTCTTTCATTTATTACCAACCTAGAGACCTCCTTACTGCCAAACTGTCGAAAACGTGGATCAACTGCGAGCTCTCATGATTGGGCATTTAAAATGATGCTATACTGAAATTATTGTACATATTCTACACTATGCCATACATAGTTCCTAAGAAATAAGTGGACAAACTCCATAGAATAATATACACAATAATGAATTTATGGAAACAGAAATCCTGCGTATGGCATATACTCATATGACTTTAACCAAAAAACAAGGGGGGTTAACTTTCCCAAACTTAGACAGGTACCAAGAAACTTGTACTTTAACCCAATTAAGAGATTGATGACCGAACCACTCTGAAATACAAAGTCAAATTTTTAAATAAATGATATCTCATTCCTGACAAATTACATAAAATTTGGCCAAACCAAATTAAATTTTGTTGTGTTGTGAGGGTGAAAATTATATTTTATTTTTTTGATAACTGAATTATAAAATGTTGTTATAACTTTAAATAATAAAGACCAGATATATTACTGCTTGCGTACTGGAATCTAAAGCCAAAGCCTAGATAAGTCATCGAGCTGTCAAGATAAGGAAACCCACCTTTATTACCATACAATCTGAAGACTGCAAGAAGCCAATGCCTAGATCAGTCATCTGCTAACCTAGATAACGAAAACTCACCTTTATGACCATATATGGACGTAAGCAGCTACTAAGCTATGCTTTACATTTATTGGACGGCAGCCTAATTCTGTGTATATATAAATGAGCAGGGCTAGAAAGCAACCAGAGCTGACTCTGAAACTTTACCACGTGTCTGAGTTTAATTTCATAGTCTCAGGTCAACTGCCAGAATGCTGTTATTGGGAAATCAGGTTATCAGAGAATTATCAGAGGGGCACCAAGAATCGGTACCCCAATATAGATTTTGCAATGAAATAACGGAAATCTTGCAGAATTTTTTTAATTAATGTCCAATAATCCCATATTTTGCAGAGGGGAGGGTTCAATATTCCCCTAGAATTGGCTCTTCTGCACCTATACCCACCTCAAATTGATAAGCAAAACATATTCATAACAGTGGCAATAGCCCAAAATTGTAAAAATCTTTTAGTCCCCAAAGGTTAATATAGTTTTAAAATGCAAACCTTAGGTATGTACTATTCTATTTCTGCTTCCTCTTTCATAATTAAATGATACAAGTGGCACAAATTTATGGGGAAGGTTCCTACATAGTCCACTCAAATCGGACTCTGTCTCTCTATCTTTTAGCCTCACTGAACCTTTCTTAATTGTAATATTATCAATATGTAACAGTTTACTAAATGTTTTTCTGGAAACTATATATCTAAATTTAAAATAAAACTGGACATATTATAAACAACTCCAAATAAAGTAAATTAACAGCAGTGGCTGTTTAAATGCCCAATATGCAATACAGTGAAGCATTACAGATGTAAGATGTAATCTAAGAGCCACCCTCATCAGTACCACATTGGGGAAGGTGTGTGGCATTGTACTTTGACTTGCTGTTTATTTTACAGCAACATGTGAAGCTTCATCAGAAAAATTCAGACACCAGCTGATTAAGCTTTTGAAAGGGTATTAGTCTATCAGCAAGAAGCATAGCTAATTGAAACTTGGCAAAACAATAATAGCGATATGTGGGACAAACTCTTCAGCGATGACCAATGACAGCAATTTGTCTCTGCAGTGCTCATCTGTAAAATACTGCAGGTCATTTGGCTCAAGAGAAACCCCAGAGATACCTTTTCAGTTATATTAGAGACAGTCTAAAGTGCAGTTTAGTGAAACCACCAGTTTTTGTGTCATTATGTTGGTGGTTTTCAAACCGACATATTTACTAAATGTCAAGCTGCTCAAAAACTGCTGGTTTTCAAATCGCCACATTAGACATCGCTGTCGCATTTTTCTTACATGGTACTCTTATGGGAGCAAAATGATTCTATCAATATATTACAGGGGCCAAATTAATGTATGCTTTTACTAAGAGGGCAATATTATTTTAACATTGTATTAAGGGGACAATATTATTTGATAATTATATTATGGGGCAAACCTCTTTGGCTGCTTAAGGGGGCAATAATAATTTATTTATTTGTGGGCAACACTTATTTCATGATGAGGACTCCATTTACAGTGCAAACTTGTGTCATTACAAATGCTGTCTCACCTCTGACAACCAGGGGCCAGACAGACAAAGTCTGTTTTTGGCCGGTCTATTGCTTCATGGCTGGCCCCCTCTCCAGGACCAGCCACCTTCCATCATTGAGCGTGGATCTGTAGATCCGTTCCCCCTCCCTCCTCTCCTTCCCATATGTGTGGCTTTTCGAGAGAATCACATGGGACGCGTACCACAAGACAGGTGCCGTCCCATGTGCAAGGAGCAGCGCGCGCATGTGAAACAATGTAAGTGTGGCGGTGGGGTGTTAATAATATGAGTGTTGGGTGGAGGGTGCAATATATATATACACTCATATATATATTTACATATATATGCGTATATATATATATATATATATATATATATATATATATATACGCATATATACAGTGCCGGATTAAGGGAATGGAGGCCTTGGCCTAGAGCACTTTCAAGGGCCCCCTGGATGCCATAGGCCCCTGGGCTGTAGCCCAGTTAGCCCTATGGTTAATCCAGCCCTCCATATATATGTATATATATATAACTAAATATATATATATATATATATATATATATATATATATATATATATATATATATATATATATATATATATATAATGCTTCTGTGCTGCTGTAGTGAATTATGGCATATTTTGTCTTTTCCTCTCCAAAAATTAGCTTGCAACATATTCCAGTACATTGTTAAAATACTCTAACCATTGGTTGAGATTTGCTTAATTTAAAAAAATTCCCACATGTAAAATAAGGTTGTGATTGAAAGAAGCATTCAATATAAAATGTATTAGATTCTGTGAATGTATTTGAAGGTTATCAGATACTACAGGATACAGATAATGAAACATGATACAGGGAAAAATAAAGCTCTTAAAATATAAAAAAAAAACTTGAATTTTACCTATACTATCTAAAGACAGCAAAAGCTGAATAGTTCTTACTCAATACTATCTTGCTGGATTTTCATGGTATATGGTTTGTATGATAAACCAATTACAATGCAAGGTATTGTAGACAACTCCAGCAAAGAACGTTGTTTTATATGTCCTGGTTTGATAATAAATAAAGAACCAAAATATTTCTTCATATAAAGGATATTAGTATGTTGACCACTTGAACCCTAGCAAGCCCCTTCCTTACTAAATTTTCACATGACCTTTGACCCTAAGCTGTTATTGGTTGACAACATGTAGTTTTCATGGGAATGATGAATCATGACTTGGTTGCACTGTTGACCTACAACCTTCATTGGGAACACATTTGAAAAACATAGCACATTAAAGCATTGCAAGGTTTAGATGAAGCAAAATCCAAATTTCAAATCTGAAAAATAAAATATGAAAAACATATTGATTATTTAGTCTCTGTTATATTTTTTAGGGTGAGAAAAAGGTATTAAATGCAGCTTTAATAATTCCTATTGTAATGCTGATAGATAGCAAAAATATTCAAAGTTACAGAAAACTTGGGAAATATGGGCAATCTGCCTGGAACGCAAATTTGGTAAGCTTTCTTTTTCCTTCGATTAAAAAAAACCAACAACTAATATTCAAATAAAACACATTAGAGCAGCTGCATTGACACAGTTAAAGGCAAATAAATATTGAATACAATGCGATGCAATATATAAAGGCATACACAAATACATATGTAAAAGTTCCCATGAGTTAATGGACTAGAGAATTTTGGTATTGTATTTACATTTCCTGAGCAGTTGAATGCTGGCTATTGTTCTATGTTAGCACTCATTTCAGAGAGACTGTCTGCAATTGTTGCAGTCCTTCAGTCTGCTTACAGTCTGGAACTCTTGTGTGCTTAGTTAAAAATCTTTCTCACAAATTACAACATTTTCTCAGGTATCATCATTCCTATTCATTTCCAGATAGGTTTCTATTCATATTTATTCATATTTATTTGTCAAGATAAAATTAGCTTATTTATAAAATAGATGTTGTGTTTTAACTCAACATTTCAGAACTTTCAGAAAGTTGAAAGTAGCAGTTCACGAAACTCACAATTTCTAACAACTATATCACTATCATACTTAAGTGGATTTCACCATCGGCTTCTGTAAAAGGCATGTGTGCAATGAAACTACATCTCTCCATAGGGATCAATGATCTCTATGTAAGAATCCATCTTTTCTCAGTTCACATGTCAAAAACAGGAACAGAGGGAAGATGCACACTCATGTGTGCAAGTAAACACCGGTCCTGGATTAAAGTAAGCAATATAAAGTTAGAATGGATGGTAGCATTATAAAGAATTACCCAAAACTGTTGAATGAATTTCTAATAGGCAACAGGTTATTTGAGAATAGAAGATCTAATATTAATCATAAGGGTATCCTAAATTAATATGCCAGAAAATGAACTAGACAAGTAAGATAAGAAGGGAGCAGTGCTGCTAATGCCAAATTACCTAAGAATGTGAATGTGTTTGGGTTGAAAATCTATTTTTACACTTTAAAGTACCATGAGTACAGTAATATTGTGTGAATTAGACTGATTCACTGCTTAGTAAATCAGGCCCATTGTCTAGTTTAATTTCCCACAGCCGGCTTGCAATATCATCAAGCCTGAAGACTAAAAAATGTCAAACAATAAGTTTGACAAAACTTTTCCAGCCATCGATGAAAAAAAGTCAGAAACTGATAATAACAAAATATAGCACCCAGTCCTCTGAGAAGAAAAAAATCATTACATCTTTGAAATATTTTCTTACTAGGAAAGAGATGAGCTAGAATACAGATTTTCAAAGATATGTTGCACAAAAAGACATTTGCAGAACCTGAAATGCCTTTAGGCACTTACTTAATTATTATTCATAAGTTCTGTAGAAGGAAAATGTTATCTCTATATTTCTCCATGGCACTCTAATTTAAACGAGCAAAAACTACCTATATTTGTTCTTATTGTTAACAGTTTTTGCAATAAACTTATAAATATAAAAAAGTTTTCACTTTGTGTCACAGTTTTCATTTTAAATTAGGATTGTCACTCTAAGGTAGAGATGGTCACTGACCCCATGTTTTGGTTTTGGATTTGGTTTTGGATTTGGATTACCTTTGTGTTTTGGTTTTGGTTTTTGTTTTGCAAAAAACGCCCTTGCGTGTTTTGGTTTTGGTTTTGTTTGGTTTTGTTTTGCTATTTTCGAAAAAATTCAATTTTTGTGGTCTCAAATAACCTAATTTAGTGCTCCACCAGTTTCTTAGATAAGTGAGGTAATTCTAAAGCTAATAAATTATGAAAAAAACAGTTTAATCCCTGGTAGGCCATCCTTAATTCGAACACTTGTCTGCAAATTATACAGACAAACCTGGTTGTCTACCTCCTCCATCTTTGATTATTGGCAATGTAGCCATCGTCTTTGGGTGTAAACTACACCCTACACTTGTAGTTCAATATTAAAAAAATCAGCCTGCACAGACTGTGGAACTGGAAAGTAAAATTAAATGGACCACGGTAGTTTGGTGGCTATCTATGCCCCCCCCCCCCACCCTCCACTTGTAGTTGAAAATAAAAAAAACAGCCTGCACAGACTGTGGAACTAGAAATTCGAATATACAAAGTAATGGACAAAGGCGGTTTGGTATCTGTCTGCATCAGACCCCCCCCCCATCCACTTGTAGTAAAATAGGAAAAAAAAGCAGCCTGCATAGACTGTAGAACTAGAAATTCAAATATACAAAGAAATGGACAAAGGCAGTTTGGTATCTGTCTGCATCAGATCCCCTCTCCACTAGGAGTAAAATAGAAAACTATTCAGCCGTTATATAATCTAGAATAGAAATAGAAATTGAGAAAGGCAATTTGGTATCTATCTGCATCATAATCATCAACATCCTCATTAGCGCCCTCGTCACCTCCACAAATCTCCCCCTCATTCTCTTCTATTTCCAAAGTGGCATCCTCAATTTGTGTATCACCGGCTACACTCGGGCTGTTCAGGTACACATCAGCAGAACTGCTGAAAGGGCCCTTCTTTATGGGTACACTAACAGAATGCTCACGATTAGACATACCACTGTTGGATGGACTCTCCACAGGGATTGATGTCATTTGTGAATCAGAGCAAACATTATCCTCTAATGCCTTACTGTTATCTTGCAGCTCGGCTTTGACGCGTAACAGTAGTTGTGCACCAATTGTAGGCTCGGTAACTTTTTGGGATCTGCCACTAGTAGCCAAAGGTGAAGGCCTCATTCTCTCTTTGTAGAATGGTATGTTGGCAATTTTATTTTTATCAGCACTTAACTTTTGCTCAGTAACACTTCTTTTTTGCTTCAACACAGTAAAAAAAAATTTGTTCTTGTTTTTTGAACTGATTTCGAAACACTGTGTAGTTTGACATCGCCTTGCCCAGATGACGTACTGGGAACACTAACATCAGGACTGGTGACAGAACCTGGTTGCTCATTCTGATCATATGTGGACTGCTTTGAATCCATTCTGAGCCCAAAGCACTGGGGAGTGCTAAAAATTAGTTGGTAGATACTACTGACAAATAGTAATTTTGACAGCCAGAAATATTTATTCACAATTATGGGGGACACCCCAAAAGCACTGGGGAGTTCTAAAAATTAGTTAGTAGATACTGCTGACAGATAGTAATTTTGACATCCAGAAATATTTATGCACAATTATGGGGGACACCCTAAAAGCACTGGGGAGTGCTAAAAATTAGTTGGTAGATACTGCTGACAGATAGTAATTTTGACAGCCAGAAATATTTATGCACAATTATGGGGGACACTCCAAAAGCACTGGGGAGTGCCAAATATTGAAAAGAAAAAAAACCTCTCTTCTCCTTTCTTCTCTAGCGATTTTTGTTACAACAATTGGAATCAGAATATTGGATTCTCTGTCCCTGCTCTAATCAGCCTGTGACAACACCCTGCTCTCTCCCTCTGTCAAATGGCGATGGGTTGCTGTGGAGGCAGGTATTTATAATCTTCAAGTATCGCGAGAACCGAGCCCCGAGATCCGACGACGTCACGATGACGTTCGGCCTCGATTTGGATTCGGATACTCAGCTCGGTACTCGGTACTCGGATACCCAAAGTTCGGGTGGGTTCGGTTCTCGGGGAACCGGACCCGCCCATCTCTACTCTAAGGTGACTTCTTATAATTTATCAAAGAGTTATTGCGAAAATGTTTGAAAATAATATTCACGATGGGCCTGAGTCATTAAGGGACATAAAGTGAATGCAATTTGCATTTCTTTAAAACGGACAATGCAGTGCGCTCTCCCTATACGTCACTTGCAATATGCAGAAAGACACACCACATTGCAGGATACACACAATGCATATGTATAAATAAAGTCCATACTTACCCACTCTCCCGGAACAATTCATTATCTTAGGTAAAAATCTTGACTAACATGTCCCTCCCTCTAGCTGGAGCCCTAATGCTGCTACATTTATCCATTTTCCTGAGGCAATATAATATAATAAAAGATAATATAATATAATTTAATAATAACAACATTATATTTCATATACCGTATATACTCGTGTATAAGCCGAGTTTTTCAGCACATTTTTGTATGCTGAAAAAGGCCACTCGGCTTATACACGGGTGAACTTACCTGGTGTCCGGTCCCTCGGCTGTTAACTTCTGCATTGGAACGCATATTCGTTCCAACAACAGGAAGTTCGGCATTTGGAACGCAAGCTTGCATTCCAAATGCCGAACTTCCTGTTGTTGGAACGCACGTGCGTTCCACTGCGGGGTAAGCCTAGCATCTCTCAATCTATTTCTTGATTGAGAAAGTCCACAAGGGGTGGACGAAAGGCGTTGCTGTGTTACAGGTCACCAGCATATTGCTGCATACTCCTGTGACCAACTTCCACACTCACCTGATGAACGGAGATCCAGTCCGCTAAGATCGCTGATGTGTTATCATCCATGGACATACTAGGAACCCTTTCTGCGGTAGTGAGTTTCTACAGACTTTTTTTCAGGTGCGCACCTGTTTCATCTTCCGGACATCGGATTCCATTGCTGACACGTTGTCAGCGCAAGTACGGAGGCACTTATGCGGGACCACAATCCCTATGAAGATTTGTAAGTGTGCCCTGCATTTCTTGCGTTTTTAGTTTGATGTCTTTTTCCTCCAGTTTGACTGTCACGTTGTACATCTATTGATCCATCATCTATTGCTGACATGCCGTTAGCGCAAGTACGGAGGTACCTTATGCGGGACTACGATCCCTATGAAGATATGTCATCTTCCTCCAGTTTGACTGTCACACGGTTATTTTATTGATCCACCATATACTGCCCAGCTATACAGACCTATCATTGGGCATAATATATAGATCCTTTACATCGTTGGATCAAATTGAAGTCAGTCTCAATTTCACTCATCTCATCATTGTTTTTAGGCAGTGCTATCTTTCCGTCATCTCTCCATATGGTTCATGTTGTGTCAATCACCTATGACAGACCCCATTTCATTCAAGTCCTTGATGCATCCAGTATTGTGGTTTATTGTTATGTTCTATATGTTTGAATAAATTTTATGTCATTTTCAAGAGATCATTCATGTGATTATCTCTGTTGAAATTGTTCAATTACAACACACTTGGGTGATGAACTCTCAGCGCTGTATCTGTAAATTAGCGCTGTTTTCCAACCTAGGCTTATACTCGAGTCAATAAGTTTTCCCAGTTTTATGTGGTAAAATTAGGTGCCTCGGCTTATATTCGGGTCGACTTATACTCGAGTATATACGGTAAGTAATGTAATACAGAACCTGAAAACTGTTTAGTTCACCACTCTCAGGGGCTGGCTGACCTGGGAGGCAGAGGACATCTGTCACCACTCTCAGGGGCCATTGTGGGCCACCTTGTGCTGGGACCCTGAGCCATCTGAAGTTTTTGTCCTTTAAAATAGGCTGCTGAGTTGAGTCTTTACCCCATGCTAAAATTTGCCACCCCTTCCCTGACCACTCTTAAATTTTATTGGGGGGGAGGGTGTGTGGACCAGTCATAGAGCAATCTGTTTGAAAAACAGTATAATCTTATGCATTAATAGCACACCTCCCAACATTTGGGTAGGAGGTACTGGAACAGAGGGTGTGGCCCCAAGATGGGGCATGGTCACATCATGACGGCATGCCCCAGGGGTGTGACTATCACTTTTGAAGCTATATGTTGCCTTGTTCTCTTCTCCCCTTCTCCCCACTCACCATTCATTACTGCCATGCAGAGCAACAGTGAACAGAATAGTTCCCAAGTTTACCACATGCGGGACTGTCCCGCCTAAACCAGGAGACTTGAAAGATATGCAATAATGTAACTGGGCTCTAAGGTTTCAATCCAGCCTGATAAGTTGAAATTTTTGTTCACATGAAAATAGTCATCTTTTTTCACATTTCTACTTAGTGTTCCAAAAGTTTCACCCATTTCAACGGAAATGCAAAAATGCAGGGTACAACAAGCAGCGCAGATTCCCCAGCTGTTTTTGTCTAAACTATTGAGGAACTTCTGACAGCTATTATGAAATTACATGGTTTCACATAAATTAGTAGCCACTTACTGAAAGGGCATGCTGGTGCTTGCTGAACCACAAACATCATGGCCTGCTCATCAATGAATGCCAGTGCATGCTGGGACATGTGCTTCCACAATAACAAAAACAAAACACAGGCACAGTTTTAAATAAAGTTTAATTGAATAAAACACTCACAGAAACCCTTTGTTCACCAATGGGTTTCTGTCGTTCTTCTGTCTTTTTAACCCATTGGAAAATTCTTCTGTGTTTGTAATAAGAGGAATACCCCTATAAAAGCCTGCTAAAATTGCCTGCAAGTGAATTACTGTGACAAGAATTAACAAAGACTTCCCTTAGTCACTAGTCAACCACATGTGGGCAGCATGGGAAAGTTCTTGGCTGATCGACTAATGGAACTCTCAGTCACTCCAGGACACAGTGGTGATTGCAAGTGCAGTAGCAGAAAAAAGCCACGCTTCCCAGAGACGACCATCTCTGAACTGAAAAGTACTGCGGCCCATTCGGGCACACAGCCACAATAGCCCATTGCAAGCACTCGCTGCCATTTGCCTGTGACCTGAAGTGATTGAGTCTCATTAACGACCCAGCCAATCACAAGAGTTCTCCCATGTGTGTGATTGCTTATTGGCTACAGGAAGTCTCAGTTAGTTCGGGTCACAATCATTCCGCAGTAGGTGTTTGTAGCAAGCAGGTGTGTTAGCTTCTATGTTTTTTTCTCCTATTAGATTACAAAGACAGCAGAATTTCCTATTGCAATACAAAAAGCAAATAAATTCTCATTATATTACAACAAACAACAAAAAAGAGATTTTATTTTATAATAAAGTGATAAACAAGGGATTTTCAAAGAAATGTTATTTTAAAATGTGTGCTTTGTTTTTATTTATATTTTATTTTTTGCTACTGTGGAACTACAATTTCCAGCATGCACTGGCAGCTATTGAATGGAACGATGGTGTTTGTGGTTCAAAAGGCACCCGCATGCCCTTCCAGTCAATTCAAAAGTAGGAAATTGAGCACTTGGATACATTAACATAAGAGGTTAAATGCTGCAATATAAAGAGGTAATAATGGACAGAAGAGTGGTATTACCTCAATAGCATTGTAAGTATTAAATAGAGTGCATACAGAGATGAAAAATGTAGAAGATTTTATCATTAAATGAAAATCAGCATAGCCATAATGCAAATAAATGATCATATTGTGAGCTCTCATGGGAACCTTTCATCCAAAAGAACTATGCAGTAGATGAGGTCATCCTTTGAGTAAGTAGAGTTTCAGTGTCAGCAAAGGAAAATGATGCATGATAAGGAATTTGCAGAAGAAAATCAATGTTAGTGACATAGCATCCATTGCGAATTATAATTCAATACGTAATTTACAATTAAGCAGAATAAGTTTTAATAAATACATTCTGTATCATTCAGCGACCATTAAAACCAAAAGCTCTTATATTCATGAAAGGTATAACCTTTTTAAAGAGCCCTTACTCACTGATTTTGTGTTTGTCTAAATAATGCAAGTGAAAACCACATGCAAATATGGATATAAATGCTATGTACTTGTTATGCAATTCACATGCAATTGATATGTGCTGGGCCTGTTCACAGATGGTATGGCTTCATACCAACAGCCCATTCATTTCAGTGTAGTTTCCAGCGTGCGCTACTTGTAGAAACACCATTGAAATGAGTTGTCTATTAAAATTAATGTGAGAGATAAATAAATGAATAAATAAATACTAAATTACATTGTAGCTACCCCCACCAATTCCTCAACAAGCCCCAGTGCTGATTCCAGAGCAAACGGGGGTGACAATGAGCATGGTGTACCCAGGGCCATCTTAACAACATTATGGGCCCCTGGGCAAAGCAGTGCACCGGGGCCCCTAGATATAGATATAGATATATAGATGTATACAGATACAGCTATAGATATATAGAGATAGATAGATGTACTTGCTCAGTGATTCTTGTAGGTTTTTTTTGCAGGCTTTTTTCTTTTGCAGGATTATTTATTCTCATTAAGAGCCGTGCCTATGGGGCCCCCTTGCCCGTGGGGCCCCCGGGTAGCTGCGCATCGTGCCTAATGGAAAAGATGGCCCTGGGTGTACCACTGTGTCTCGCTGCTAGAGTGGAAATCATCCCCAGCTTAGACAGCCTGAGTTAGCACCCCTTATTAGCAGGGAAACTTGCAGCAGTGGGTCACCATGTCATAGTGGGAATCACACCAGGCTGGTCAGTACTGCCTCTATAGGGTGAGCTCCCTGGGACTCTTCCTGGCTCTCCTAGTCTGTGAGAACCAGGGTAATTATTAATTAGGGAATTTACCTCAGTAGTCCCAGTATAACAATAATGGTCCAATGCACTAAAATAAATAAAAACTCCCCAAACTTATTCCACAAATGTATTAATTAAAATACACAATCCTTTTTGCTTGTTATCCAAGGGGATCTTCATTTGTAATGCAAGTGTAATGTTCTTAATTTGTAATCTAATAAGATCATCTTTTTGTAATCAAAAATTCTTCTTAATTTGTAAACCAATGACCTGTTGTATTTAAATGAAATTTGTACATGTAGTTAAAAACTCAAATTAAATGAATGGGCCATTGACATGAATGGGAAAAAAATAGTACAACACTGGTGTCACCACTATTGTTAACCACTAGTAAAAAAGTACAAAATGCTCTCCCTTAGAGGTGAATGTACTTTTTCAAAGTATGAAAACATGCTATGAATGCACTGAAATGGAGCAAACAGCATTCAAAAAAGTACTATTTAAAAGAATGCTCAAAGTATGAACACAAATGAATATGGACACATAATAGAATGGGTCTTATATGTACATGCTTCAGCACGCTTTGCCATTTACGTTAATAAAAGCGCAAGTCAGCCACAGCATTTGAATATCAGTGGGAAAAGGCCGTAAGACTGTTAACACATTTGTTTGTGTCTTAATCTATATTTTTGGTGCAATATAACAGGACAAATTCATTGAAAAAACTATCAAATTGCATTTTACATTTTGCCGCTCCTGAACTCTTGGTGACCTGAAGGGTAACCTGTTATGTTTGAATTTCTGAACTTATGTAGTATGTACAGAAGATTCAAACTGGAGGAAAGATCAAAATAAAAGTAAAATGTACATGATGATCTCACTGTTTTACACATGCTTATTTGTTCAAAGAGAAGAAGTTAACTCTTAGGGTTACATGGAGTTCAAGAGTGTCAAATATTGAAATGGTTTTTGACAGTGCAATTTTGTTACATATGCAATTTTGTTACATAAGCACACATTTATTACCAGATACAGAAAAGATATCATTCTCATTAAACATAGGTGTTAGGGCTCATGCCACTGGTATTTTTAAAATTATTCAATTTATGTGAAAGGGCCATATCAAAATACAAATCTACAGCAAGCACTAAAACACTAGTAATTACGCATATAAAATGTGTGTGCATATTTTTACTAGAATTTTTACATGCAAATGAAATGCCAGTGGGTAAGAGAACGATATGTAGTTTACTTTCCTTACATTATTATTTAGTTATTGATATGTAGCCCGTTTCCATAAGTCAGTAATATAGGTAAACAACTGGTTCTAGGTGTACGTGCATCATGCCATTTTGTAATGGTGCCCCTCTCTTCTGCTTAGGGTACCTCTGGGTTAGCTTTAATCTCTGTAAAACCCTTTTTGGGTTGGAATGTGGAGAGGACCTTGCACATCCAAGTTTGAAACCAAGGACAGTAGAACATCACAAGTGCATCAATACAATTCACACTTCAGGTGTTGTTATAAATGGGCTCCAAACTGTATAACAACAAAGTCTTTTATTGAACATTTCCAACACATCAGGTTATTGAGACACCACTAAAATGTTCTTTCTCAATCTCTCTTTGAATATGATCGTCGTACACAGGTTACAAGTACCTAGACTCTATTCATGTGGTAGGGTTCCCTGTCAACATCGCTTTACTCATAACGTAGGTCGATTTAGCAATTTTGGGTTTGGCACTTTTGTCCCAGCATGCCAATAAATGCACTGAATGAGTCTATTCAGAATGAGATTGTTCGCTTGCTTGAATATCTCTGCTTTTCTTTGTCCTGCACATACTCAAAGTGAATGTACACATATGCAGCTACTCAGATTTGTGACTTTTTGGCTTGTAGTTGCCTGAAGAGGTGTGACGGGGAAGGGAAGAGGTGTTGTAACGTAGGCTCTATCCGGTAAGGACGAATTTGAGTCATTGCATATGGATTGTGACATGGTCGCAGATATGGCAGAAAAAGTGTTTTTTTTTGCAGGTGTAAGTAGCAGATGATGATAATGAACCACTTATAAGTAAAAGTTTGCGAATGATTTGTAGATGCTTAGTAAGTTTTTAGTAGTTATAGTAGCCATGGACTTGCTCAGGATGTTGTGTGGCAAATATAAAAAAAAATATTGTTTTTGTACACATGTTGGAAAGTTGTTTGTACTGTATTAGTTAAGTTACTCAAGCTTAAATGATGCTTTATAGCAATCATAAAATATAAGATTAAAGGTTGTTGTACATGCTCTTCAGCTGAATATGGCGTACAAATAGACTTACGTGCAACATTTTCAATCACAAGTTACGGTTACAATTGCGTTACACTCTGCTTTGGCAGCTCTGCACGTCTCTAATTCATCTCCCACTTGGAACTCAGCCTAGTGTATCATTAAACTGCAGTTCTCTCTCTGTATCTCAACTGTCATCCCCAGGCATCTACCAGACAAGGTCAAGTATAGCTTGACAAAGAGCTCACCTATAAAAGCGACACAATAAATTATTAACCATCAGACCAGATGTTCCATGTCTTAGATAGCTAATATGATAAGGTGGCTCCTCTATCCACCAGGTGCCTAATGATATATATTTGGGCTCACTGCTTCCAATGACAGACTTCTCGTGTCTATGCCTCTTCTGATCTGCCAGGCTGTATCGTTTCCTCTCCCTCTCTATAGAGGACCATACACTGCCCATACACAGCAAGGTTCATTTTTGGCTCCATTTTCTTCTTTTAAATAGTGCTCAGAGCTCTCTGCTCCCAGCAGCACTGCCTTCTCCTTAATGTCTCTCTCCCTTTTATATGGGCTTCTTGATTTGGAGCTCTCCCTTTGAGGGCTATTTTACTTGGGACTCTCCATCAAAGCTTCTGGTGTCCATGCTGCTACTGCCAGCGACGCCACCCACCCCCACTTGTGCTTGTTTCCCTACTAATATTTCTTTCAATTTCTGAATGTTTAAAATAATTATTTATACAAGTACATTGTTCACTGGACCTGAATTGTTTGTGAATCTAAAACGCATGTATGACACCTGAAACCGTATCACTGTTCAACGCAGCAGCTGCGAACCATTCCCTGGGTATGCCATGTGACCACATTAGATGCTTTCACGACTTTTCTATTGGCTCCGCCGCTGTGTGAAGCGATCATCTACGTCTGAGGCCTGGAGGGAGCATTACACCTACTTGATGGCCATGCGCATGCACTGGTACATGTCCATGCCACTTTTAAGAACTGCCTCCAAGCAGATGCTTTGTATGACCATTTCTGGGTTTGTGGTCTGCCACAGGAGTATGCATGCTTGCAAAAATATAAATGTCACTTTTGCAGGTTCACAAATGCTCTCTGCACATCTCACTTTATCAGTGTTAGTAGATCAGCAGCAAAAACCAACTGAATCCCAGGAAAAGCTTGAAAAATGTCCCTCATTCCCAAAAGTAAAAAATCCATTTGGCAACCTTAGTATTTTGTACAATTTGCACATGGGATTTAGCTATACCAAATAGAGTGTGACTGTCAAAATAGTGGCCAGTAGAGATTCTTGAATTTTTTTTTGCATTTTTTTTTAATCTTTCAGACTGGTTTACTGAGTTAGTTCTAAAATTTGCAAATTTTACTGGAAGGCTCATTCTTTAGAAAGTAAAAAATGTGAGCTTTTTTTGAGCAATTCTATGATTCAATGATGTTTGACCACTTGGTTCAACCATGAACTTGGTTCGCACATGATTGAGTCGGTTTGCACATGGTCAAATTTCTTTGAAGTTTGGTCTTGTACATGCTCATGCTTAAATGGATACTTTTGTAATGCTAGTGGCAAATCTCAAGATATGAATGACAAATTTGAACACAGTAATGTTCGTTGTTTGAATAAAAAATAAAGAAACACTTTGGGCCTGATTCATTAGCGATCGGATCTGTTGCGGAAGTAGCGATGCGTATTTTAAGAACAAACGGAGTGATAAGAAATTTACAATTCAATAAGGAACGGAAAGATGAAAAGCACGCCCACCTTCAGTTCTTTAGGCAATGGAACATAAGATCCAACGGATCATCAGTTCATGTTAAAATCCGCATCTTAACTTCCGCTCCTTTTTTAAAGGTAAGAAAAAAGTGTGTTATGTAAGGGCAATTGTGGGAGATGTGAAGGGTTTGTTTACAAATGTTAAAACACAAAAATGAAGTGTATTTATGTAAGACAGTTGTAACCTCATTATTCTTTTTAACACTTACATATTCAAAGAACCTGGAACAAATTACTTTGAAGTGTGTTTAATGAGCTAAATCAACACACCTTCTTATTCACCTGTAATGTGTTTGCTTGTGTTTGACTTGAACTGAGCGCATGTGTATGCAAATGCATCAAATTCGCTAGCATAAATAAATATGCATATTAAAAATAAAAAATAATATATGCTAAAAAATTGTATCCTGACTAAGTATTCTAATTAGCAATTTATTTCAAAATTGTTAATGAGAATAGCGAACATGATCTTCAAATGGTATTCCTTGCATGTGAACCTTGAATGCGATTTGTGATGCCAAATCATAAATTTTGAACCAGGAAATTAAATTGACGTATATCAAAGATTGTACTGCGAGCATATTCAAGATCCTTGAATCAGTGAAATTGAACCAAAATTAGAGCCAGTTCCAAAGCATCTTTAGGGACAAACATAGTTAGTAAGGACTATAGGTCTGATTCGTCAAGGCACATAAATGCTGATACGTGCCGTATTTTGTTTATACGATATGCCAGAGAACAGAGTAAGATCCAATTCATCTTGAGAGCAAAGGACCTTTACTACAGCCTACGATTTCAGGTATGGAACAAGGAGGGGAATGGGCATATGCACATAGTCAATGAACAGTAAGGACGCGCCAAGCTCGAGCGCATCCAGCAGCAGCATCTGATTTAAACTTTGGTCATCTCAAAAGTACGTGTTTATCTGTTGTATCTCTTGCACCAGCTACAGGTCAGGGGTAAGTGATGACTACTAGTGATGATGGTCACATATGCAAGGTAGAACATGTGTTTGCAATCAGGAGCAACTTTAATGCATTTTCGTAGAGTAGACTTTAATAACATCCTAATAAATATATTTTTTGGGAAAAAAATTTAACGAAAAACTTTCTTTTTAATGTTTTGTCATTAATGACTTATTAACAGGTGACGATTAAATATTTTTTTCTGTGCATTTTTTTGTGACTTTATATTGTACATATAGAGCAATACTGGTAGAACTTACTCGCTCCCAACTCAATAATCAGGGAAAACTTATCAGTATAGCTGCTGTTAAGCTCCAACTACCCTTTTGCTTATCTTTCTTTCTGTTTCAGTTTTATTCACACAGCACCTCACATCACACTTCTTCTCCTTTCTTTTCAGCAGACGTTTCTTGACTAAAAATACACCCAAATCTAGTGGGATTTTGACTGTGATCTCACTCTCAGTCTGTCCCTCCTTGACTGACAGCTGCATGAACCAATGAGCAGCAGGAGAATCTCCTGGGTCCTATGCTTCCTGAGCTTGTACAGACCTTTTTAACTCAAAATTTTTATTACATAAACACGGGTGACAATAAACAAGAATGAAACATTGAACATCAATTGAATATCAACTAGTGTCACTTTAGTAGCAATGCAATTTACAGTAAAACAAGGTAACAATGAAAAGAGGGAGTAAATTAAGCTATGGAAGTTAAGGGGGTGAAGGGCGGGGAAGGAGGGAAAGGTGTGGTCGTCAGATAATGGAAGCCAGAGGGAGTAGGGACCCCTACTGGTAGGGGAGCAGTCAGAACTGTAATATGGGAATCAGAAAAACAGGAACATTTGGGGGGAGGACTACTAAGGGGGAGGGGTATAGTGGAGATACAAGAGATAGAGCCAAGGAGCCCAGACTTGGTGGAACTCACAGGTCATACACATATGTTAAGCTCTGTGGCACTACACAAGCATATTCCTGATCTACATGCATTTTTTAAAAAAAACAAAAAAACAGCAACACAATGTATGTTCATTCAGTGTGTCTAAATGAATCAGGCCCTATCAGGGCAAGTTGGTTCATACCTGTTCTGTGAACTATTTTTTTAAAGCTCAAAGTTACCAAATCATTAAAAGATGCATATATAATTAAAATAACAATTGTCCAAAATAAGCAAAGCCTAACATGAGGTGGATCCAGGTTAACCCACCTGGCCACTGTGGAACAGTTTACAAATGTCACGCTGATTATGTACTTTTATCTGAAAGTGCAGTTCTATTAATATTATCGTTGGGAAATAAACCCCCTGGGACTAAATTTATCAAGCTGTGGGTTTGACAAAGTGGAGATGTTGCCTATAGCTACCAATCAGAGTTAGTGGCGAAGTGGTGATGTTGACCCCCCCCTGATCTATTTTGTCTCAATTTTTCAATTAAGGAATGTTGTCAAGTATGCTAATATATTTCAATTTCACCAAACATTATCCCATATTCTATTGACTATACTGTTATGAGCTATCTGTGAGGATATATATTTCATCTGTTACTTTCTGCATCTTTTGATAGTAAAAACCTAAGATACATAGGAATTCACACCACAATTTTAATGGTGAATGGTATATATTTAAATTAAGACCATTTATTTGAACAATCAAACATTTGGGACACTGACAAATTGGAGCACAGTGACCTGCACTCACACCTGTACTGCAAATGCCTTTGAATATTGTGCGATAACATCAACTAGGATTTTTGTTACATAGAGAGAGCTTCTGTGAGAAAGCCCAGAGTCTTTATATTACAAGCTAATATAGTAGTAATATTTAAAATCAGGGGCGTCACACTTCAATCGCTGGGCCCATAGCAATAGCTTGTCCGCTTTGTCTCTTCTTGTAATACTTCTGCTGAAGCCACTTAAGTGTCTTAGCTGCCTTATTGGACAGAAGCTCATTGATTTGGCCTTTTAGAGCAATGTGCTGATGTTTTGCTCATAAGGTTGCGATTTGAATGTTCCAATTCTGTTATTCTCAGTTTTTCTGTTCTTTTCTATTCTGCGGTTAGGCTCATAAGGACTTCACATATGGTCACATTGTGGCTTCCCAGAAGATTGATTGAGGATTTTCAGGGGTACTATATACTTTTTTTAAGCCCCTTTGTGGGTTGTAAAATGTGGTGTACTTATGTAATTTGGTGAGGAGGTGCAAGGGGGTAAGGTGAGTCTCTATGATCTGATGCTGGGATGGGCTTGAATTATTAACCATGGTGGTGAGGAATTTATCTGTATGTGCATAGAAGGAAAAAATATTAATTAGAAATAGCAAAGTATCTAAAGCACCTCTAGGAAAAAGCGTAAATGATCATTTTAAAAACAAGGTTATCTAATACATAGCATTCCCACTGTCCACCACTAATTTCTTACCTATTCATAATCCATTGGCAGGGTGTGTCAGATGAACTCCAACTTGTATTGGTCAGGGTAATTTGTTGTTTGAGGGTAGACCACTAGCCCATGCCATACCTAGTAACAAAATAGTGTGCAAATGCACCATTAGAGAGTCTTAGGACAGTGCAAAATAATTAAGGAAAGTAATATGCTGAAATCAAAAAGGGTTCTTCTTTTTTCTTTTACAAGTATCAGATGTATCACATGCATAAAAATTGCTAAGCCATAATGTCATCTGACTGTTGAGGTCCACATTCTAAGCAGTGGGCCATTCCAGAGACAGAGTCTTGCTACGCTTCTTGGACATAGGGGAGACAGTAGATGCCGATCTTTCTCAGGAGTTCAAGTCCCTGATTTGGAATTTTAACAGAATGAGTGTGTACTTCAAGTACAACAATGAGCCCGAATGGGAAGCCCCACCTGTATTTAATTTGGTTATTCTGGGCCTCTGTAGTATTGATAAAATTGTGTCATGTTTTAAGCGTGTATAGATTTGTAGGTTTGAACCTGCATATGGAATGGCAGGATCATTTCAGCAGCAATACTTATCTTCTCTTTAATTTTGAACTAATAGAAATGTACTACCACGCCAAGTAGTAGCTGATCTAGTGACATTTTGGGTCCCTGGGCAAGCTGAAAAGGTCTCTGGGCTTATAGACTCCAGGTTGGTTTTCACCCACCTGTGGTTCAATCTTGTCCAGTACTCAAGATCCTCTAGGTGGTCTTTGAGTATTTCCAGTCCCATTCACAATACCCTAATCTCCCTATTGATATTTGAATAATCCACCTGGTTTTTCTTCTTGAAGACTATATCTTGTAATGACAAGATATAGTAATTAGAATACCTTACTTCTAGAAGCTGACACTTTTTGACCTAGGTGAGGAACATTGCTGGATGTCACTGACAACAAGTCACTGGTTGCTTCTAGCACACTGACACATCATTCTTATTATTTGCCCACTTAATAAAGTCACTGATTTTAGTAATCTTAGCCAGACAGCAAGAGTATTGGATGAAAAAGCAATGTGTCTGGTTAAAACAACTAAAATGTTTTTGTTAGCCTCTTAGTTTCCTACTACCATAGCTGCTATAAAGGTTGCGGTAAAGGTCTCTTTATGGTCTCTAAAAATAGAGATACTAATCCCTGATACTACTGACACATACTACAAAATTCCACATGACATGATTCAGTTAACCACAACAAATACTTCACTTTTACTTCACAGATTTTCATTTACTGAGCAACTGTTTCTTTCTACAGTATATGTTTCTACATTTATTGTTTTATGCATTTACTGTAAGCACCTGCCACAAATTTTATACAATTTTCAAGTATAGATTTTGATGGTGTAACAAATATTGGTCCTATACCTCTAGCTTCTCTTTTTCACTATTTCTAAGGCAAGCTACAGATTGTTTGCCTTTTCCTGGTATTTTAGATCAGTAATTTTTCAGAATCTATGTTCAGAAAAGGGTAAATTTCTTGACATTATGGTATATGTGGGTGTTCCAAATTATTAACTTCACTACTTGTAAAATAAAGAGATGAAATCAATTAAATTAAGTTTTACCACCTGGGAAAAAAGAGATTGAGCTTACCAAATATCTTATAATGTAATACATCAACCAAGCTGCAGATGTATAGCTATCTGTTGGGTACTAATAAAATTAGTAGTTTCCCTGTTCTTCATTTCTTGAAACTAGTTTGCTCAGGTTAGGTTGATAAGTTGTTGAGATGAAGACATGCTAATAGACTATGAGCAGACTACCTGTGTTTTTAGTTTTGAAAAAACTCACAATAATAATTTTGTACCAAAAGCAGATACCAGAGAAAATGCAACTTTCTTCACTGCTGAAATATTTGATGGTAGTCTCCCTAAGAACTTGCAGTAATGTCCAGGAATCAATTTTCATCTTTTGAAATGTCATCCTTCATAGCTGTAAACTTCTCGACCCTAACTTTACAACTTGGAAAATCTATTAATTACATTTCCAGAAATTCTGTTTGAAGGAACTTAAAATAGATATGGCGGGTGTATTTTCTGCTGCTTTCTCAGAGTTACATAGTTGATGAGGTTGAAAAAAGACACCAGTCCATCAAGTTCAACCTATTTTGGATCTCCTGCGATCCTGCACTTATATTTGAAATTAATCCGCCCATCTGTTTAAATTTTGAAAATCCCCCCAGACTCAATATTGCAATCCAATTTTTACCCTATATCCACTACTATCCTTTATTTTAAATTAACGGTCGTATCCCTGGATACACCTTTCCGCTAAAAATTGGTCTAACCCTTTCTTAAACATATCTATTGAATCTGCCATCACAACCTTCCCTGGCAATGAATTCCATATCTTAACTGCCCTTACTGTAAAGAACCCCTTCCTTTGCTGGTTGTGAAATTTCCTCTCCTCTAACCTTAGGGGATGACCACGTGTCCTTGTATGGTCCTTGGGGTAAAAAGTTCCCATGAAAGCTTTCCGTATTGACCCCTAATGTATTTGTACATAGTAATCATATCTCCCCTTAGACGCCTCTTTTCTAAAGTAAACATGCCTAAACTGGCTAACCTTTCCTTATAACTTAGTGACTCCATACCCTTTATCAATTTTGTCGCCCTTCTCTGAACCCTTTCTAGTTCCAAATTCAAGTTCAAAACATTGAACCATGAATTTGGAGATCTTAAAAACTTTGTAAAAAATCCTCATGCAAATGACAAATGCATGGCTTTAACTGTTGAATGTTTAATTCTGGAAGCTTATTCATAAATATTTTAACTGTTGGAAAGTATCTCAGAAAACTTTTCTGAATATCATCTGCGAAAATCTGAAGTTTTTTTGTAAATGAAGTCCAATTTTCAAACAAGTGCAGCAGTTTAACTTTTACATTGAAGTTGTACATTCAGGGTATTTAAATGCTGTGATATCTGTCAGAAACATGAGTTTCAGGTGCCATTCTTTCCTTCCAATAAAATTCACAGATTTCTTGAAGATACATTTCAGTTTCATCCAAACAACTGACAAATCGAGAGACTACGTTCCCTCTCCTCGGCCAACATACGCTGCAGTGCAATACAGGTTGCCATATTCAGATTCCCTTTTTTTCTAAGAAAGCTTTCAATCATGTGTGAGTAAGCAATGTTCGTACCACAATTCTATTAACAATTTGAACTACAAGAATAATTACGTCATGTAAAACATTTGAAGTAATTTTAGAACACAAATTTTAGTGCTTAATGCCTAATTAGTCTCTTCGTGATTTGTTTTAACTTCTTTACTATTGGAAAGAAAAACAAGTAGAAGCAGAAACCAGGAACAAATCATAGAGCATATAAGGATAAACAAGGAAGAAACAAGGGGAGACAATCAAATAAGAAAGGAAGCGTGGAAAGCAGGAAACCAATAACGTGTCAACGTTATTACCACTAATTTCCTTCTCATATTACTATTAACATTTTAATTTTTGCAGGACTGGGTGAGAAGTGGGGGGTGAGGTTGGGGAGGTCTGGTCATCATAGGTGGGAAACATATCCTTAAGGAAAGGAAGAAAAGAAAGGTACAGTTGGCAAAGAGCTCAACCGTTGGGATGGGGCAGGTGGGAACTGGTCAAAGGACATGGGTCAGAATCAATATGAAAGAGATACGGAGGGGACAAAGGAGTTAAAGGGAAAGCCAAGGAGCCCAAATTTGGTGGAATTTATCATCTTTTTATGTAAATGATGGGTAATTTTTACCATGCGATGTTCCAGATATAGGACTTCAAAGCAGAAAGGCGGGTCGAGACAGTCTGTTTCCATGTCTTAGCAATTAGACATTGAGTGGTGCCCAGAATTATAGAGTATTTATAAGCATCTGGGAGTGCATAGCAGAAGAGAAAGGTCCAGGTCCTTGCAAACAGTGCAGGGGAGGAATGAGGAGAGCAGGGGCCTGACCTGGTCCCAGAAGGAGGAGATTTTTGGGCATGACCATCAGATGTGTATAAAGAAGCCTAATTGACCACAACCATGCCAACAAGCTGGGGAGCTAGAAGGATACATATGGTAAGTTTACTAGGGGTGTAGTACCACCTATAATAAACTGTAAAGACATTTTCCTTAATCAGTGTAGAGATGGAGCTGGTGGCCAAGGGCTTCCTAATAATTTCCCAATAGTCCTGCACCAGAAGGGCCTAGGTCTCTCTCCTTCTTTCTCTTACATCTGTTGCCGGGAGCTGAGGTAGCAATGAGAAGCATACTATATGGGTAGGAGATCTTGCACATCAGAAAGGGTGAGGAGATACATAACTGCTTAAATAGGGAAATAGGTGGGGAGGGAGAGGGGGGGTACCGAAAGATCCCATAAAATGTCTGAGTTGAAAATATTCAAAGACAGTCCCTTGTTTTGACACTTGCTCTTTTTTCACTTATCACTCCTAATGCTTTCTGTTCCACAATATCCTTCAAAATATGTGCTGCCAACTATAGGGAACAGGCCCTTGCAGATTAAAGACAAGCTGTTTTGTAATTAGTAACATATATATTGGTAAAAGAGCTAAATGCATGTCTAAAATTAAGACAAATGATTGGGCCTCATCTAATATTTCTAAATAGTGGGCCCGAAGGCTTCACAAACCCAGCTTTTGCTCTGCATTTTTTAGCACATTATTTGCCAAGTTAGCCAACTTTCCATGAGAAAATTAGACTGCATATATTTCCATCCTGCCAATGTCTTTTAAGTTTCACATTAGCGGCATTATTCTCATTCACTCTCTTGTTTCATTGATTCTAATATCTACTGTTAACTGTTCAATTAAAGTAAAAACTAGAGATGGGCGGGCTCGGTTCCCCGAGATCCGAATC
Organism: Mixophyes fleayi; assembly: GCF_038048845.1. Taxonomy (NCBI): domain Eukaryota; kingdom Metazoa; phylum Chordata; class Amphibia; order Anura; family Limnodynastidae; genus Mixophyes; species Mixophyes fleayi. The sequence continues at coordinate 103,601,811 of NC_134406.1, forward strand.
CATCCGAATTTCGCCTATCCAAATACCGAGCCGAGCTGGTACTCTCCCGCCCATTCGGAATCGAAATCGAGGCAAAACGTCATTGTGACGTATTTATATTTCTGAGTTCGGTTCTTGCGAGATTTGAAAAGCATAAATACCAGCCTCCACAGCAATCCATCGCCATATGACAGAGAGGGAGAGAGCAGGGTTAGGTCAGAGGCTGTATTAGCGGAGGGACAGAGCAATAATTGTACACCTTATTCTTTCTATTATTTTTTCATTTGGAATCTATTCAATTCTATTATTAAATCAAATTATATTTGCAATTGTTAGAGAAGCAGGACAGGAGGATAGAGGAGGCTTATTTTTCAATTTTTTTGCACTACAAGTGTGTTGGGGTCTCCCATATTCCCCAGTGTTTAACACAAATTTTTCTGGCTGTCAAAAAAAGTCATATTTGTCAGCAGTATCTATATAAGACAATATTTTGCACTACAAGTGATTTGGGGTGTCCAATATTCCCCAGTGTTTTACACAAATTTTTCTGGCTGTCAAAAAAAGTCATATTTGTCAGCAGTATCTATATAACACAATATTTTGCACTACAAGTGATTTCCAATATTCCCCAGTGTTTAACACTAATTTTTCTGGCTGTCAAAAAAAGTCATATTTGTCAGCAGTATCTATATTAGACAATATTTTGCACTACAAGTGCTTTGGGGTTTCCCATATTCCTCAGTGTTTAACACTAATTTTTCTGGCTGTCAAAAAAAGTCATATTTGTCAGCAGTATCTATATAAGACAATATTTTGCACTACAAGTGATTTGGGGTGACCAATATTCCCCAGTGTTTAACACTAATTTTCTGGCTGTCAAAAAAGTCATATTTGTCAGCAGTATCTATATAAGACAATATTTTGCACTACAAGTGATTTGGGCTCATTAAAATGGATTCAAAGTAGTCCACATATGAGCAGAATCAGGAACCGGGTTCTGTCACCAGTCCTGATAGTAGTTTTCCCAGTACGTCATCTGGGAAAGGTGATGTAAAAGTACATAGTCTTTTTAAATCAGGGAAAAAAACACACACCCAAAAAATTTTACTGTGTTGAAGCGAAAAAGAAGTGTAACTGAGGAAAAGTTAACTGCCAATAAAAAAAAATTGCCAACATGCCATTCTACACACGTAGTGGCGGCAAAGAAAGAATGAGGCCTTTGCCTTTCTCTATTAGTGGCAGATCAAAAAATATTACTGAGCCTTTTTCTTACACGGTCACTTGTGACCAAGCAAGACCAAGTAATTTGGAGTCTAAAAGTGGTGCACAACTATTGTTATGCGTGAAAGCCGAGCTGCAAGAAAACAATAAGGCATTAGAGGATAATGTATGCTCTGAATCAGAAATGACACCAATCCCTGTGGAGAGTCCATCCATCAGTGGTATGTCTAATCGTGAGCATCCTGTTAGTGACAGTGTACCCATAAAGAAGGGTCCTCTCAGCAGTTCTGCTGATGTGTGCCTTTACAGCCCGAGTGTAGCCGGTGATACACCAATTGAGGATGCCACTTTGGAATTAGAAGAGGATGAGGGGGAGATTTGTGTAGGCGACGAGGGTACTAATGATGATGTGGATGATTATGATGCAGACAGATACCAAATTGCCTTTCTCAATTTCTATTTATATTCTAGACTCTATATCGGCTGAATAGTTTTCAATTTTACTCCTAGTGGAGAGGGGGTCTGATGCAGACAGATACCAAACTGCCTTTGTCCATTTCTTTTTTATATTGTTCAGTCTATGCAGGCTGCTTTTTTTCTATTTAACTACAAGTGGAGGAGGGGGGGAACTATAGAGACTGAAACCAAACTGCCTTTGTCCATTTCAATTTATATTTAACTATAGGTGTAGGGTGTAATATACACCCAAAGACGATGGCTGCATTGCCAATAGGCTAAGATGAAGAGGAAGACAATTAGATTTGTGTGCAGAATTAAGGATGGCCTATCAGGGATTAAACTGTTTCCTTCTTAATTTATTAGCTTTAGAATTACCTTTCTTATCCAAGAAACAGGTGAAGCACTAAATTCGGTTATTTTATGCCCAAAAACATTGATTTTTAAACAAAATTGCAAAACCAAACAAAACCAAAACCAAAACACGCAAGGGCGGTTTGGCAAAACCAAAACCAAAACCAAAACACGACGGTAATCCAGATCCAAAACCAAAACCAAAACACGGGGGTCAGTGAGCATCTCTAGTAAAAACTGACATAATAACATTAATTGGGCAACAACAAACCACCAGAACAGCTTCAATATACCTTTGTTTAAATACTATGACTGACTGTACCTCTATTGGGGGATGTAACATAACTATTCCAGGATAAATTTAATCAATTCTTGTTGTTTATAGTATTAGAAATTGCTGACTCTTCTCCAGAATTTTTTACATTGGATTCAGATCTGGTCACTGGACATATGGCATAAGATTTACGGTATGTGATTGACATGCATCTCTTGCTCATTCAACCATCCAGTGACAACTTGTGCCCTGTGACTGGAAGTAATGTCATCGTGGGAATGTCCATTCTCATCAAGAAATAAATGCTTCACCATAGATAAATGTGATCACTCAGGATGATTTAGTATTTGTTGACAATTACATTAAACTTTCTAGGGTATAAATGGCTCTAACCCATGCAAAGAAATGGCTTCAAACCATATCACAGCTGTTACAGCCGTTCACTATTGGAAACAAGCATTTGGAAAAATCAACACATGCACTTGAGCAGGGAAATTCATCTGACCATATCACTGCTCAGTTGACTTCTACCTGTGTTATTTGGGCCACTTTTCGCCAAACATCCATCATTAGGTGTAACAAGTGGCAATAGTTATGCAACCTGGCAATATTATCCCCTAATTAGTTAATTCATGTTACATGATGTTTCCATTAATTTTTAACATATCTTAGCCACTGTTGTTTGTGAAAGTAGGATGAGTAATGTTCATCACTGCAGTTTTTGACAAACAAACCCCAATGGCCTTCCTTCTCTCAAAGTCACTGAGATCATTTTCTTTAGTTCTTTTAGACAAAATATTAGGACATTGATTATGCACAGCATTTTTACACTTAACTCAGGAACTCCTCCTGTTTGGAAGCACATGCTCATAATATACTTTGTAGTCATCATTTAAGCTATATATTAATATATACAGCGCTCGACGTGGGGTGGTATGTGCCGGTATGTCTTTTCCCACTTCATTTTAAGCTGCGCAGATGCTCTGCTATCCTTGCAGAGCTTGTGTGCATAAAATTTGCTGCCACCTTCATGTAGCTGCGGAGTGTATGTTTTGTTCCCCCTACCCTCTCTTATGTGAGTCTGTGTCCATCTCATTCTTGCCCCCCAATGTGTGTCAGTGTCCATCTCCTACATGCCCTTCCTATTTATGTCCGTGACTGGCAATTCACATGTTATGTCTCACGGGAGACTACTATTGGTCATAGTTTACACAGGCCTTCCTAAGGCGCGGAGTCTAATGGACCCCCCGGTCTTCACCAAGAACTGTCACAAGGCGGGTCTTGGTTTTGCTGCCTTAGGCACGCAGGTTGCGGCCCTTAGGTTAGCCCCCAGAGGTAATAGGTAAGGGGCAGTTGAAAGATACGGAGAGCAGACTCTAAAGCAGTAAAGAAGGGCAGGATAATTAGCTGAAATAGATCAGCACTCCGAAGATTCCTGTCACGTTTCAGTGGAGCACCAGGTCGGATACACTGAAGAGATACCACAGTCAGGAGAGTCGCAGGGTTGGATACACAGGAGCACAGCCGGGTCAGATACACAGGAGCACTGGCAGCAGAGAAGTCAATATGAATAGCCGGGTCGGATACACAGAATGTCAGCTGGGTCGGATACACCGGGGCACAGGCAGCAGAGTAGCCAATATGAAGAGCCAGGTCGGATAGACAGGAGAACGATAGCGGGATAATGCAGAAGAAGTTTTCTAACAAGGAAGATGTCATATATAGAGGGCACACCAGGAATCAGCACAGGATACACAGAGGAGGGGGGGTGTGGCAGTCATTGCCACGACTACTACAACGACAACAACAACAGTTTACCCAGCTTCAGGAGTGGGAACCTGTCAGGATGATACTATTATTAGAGGCATTAAGGGACTATTGCATTACTCCTTTAACACCACTAATAATAGTATCGTCCTTGAAAGTCACGTGACTTACTGCTGCCGGCATCTTCATTCCTTGCGAATGTAGCTTGTGGCGATTTGAAACTTTTGGGCTTAGCAGTGTGTCGTGATAGGTAAACTGTTGTCTGAGTTTTGGTCGGGTAACGTACTCAACCAAGGGGGCGGCATGTTTAGGAGGTGATGTTTGGAGAGCCAGGACAGAAACTCCTTTAACTAGTGGGGAGCATGCTGTTTTCAAGTTCAACCCAATGCTTGAGGTGCGGGGCAACATGCCAGGACTTTTGTTGGATAAGGTGGGCGGCATTGTAAAACCTACGAAACAGAGGCAATCCAAGGCCATCTGACACTCAAGGTCTAGCCAATAGGTCCTGTTGAATCCTGGGCCTGTGTTCGTTCCAAATAAATTTGTTGCAGAAATCCTAAAGAGCTGCAAGAGTCCAGGGCGGCACTGAGATGGTCTAGGTCTGAAACAGATAGAAATTTGGGTAGTACAGTAAGCTTTATGGCTTTAACTCTGCCTATCCACGAAGTGAAGTATATCCGCCAGTGGAGGAGGTCTTGCTCAAGTTTATGAATCAGTGGTGGGAAACTAACTTTATAGAGGAGGTCACACGACGTTGTGATCTTTACCCCCAGATATGTTATTGGGTCTGTCTTCCACTGAAAGTTAAAATTGAACTTGAAAAGCTGCTTAAAAGGGTCTTGTAAGTGCAAGAGCAGCGCTTCAGATTTAGATTTGCTGTTGTTAACCTTGTATCCTGAGAACGCCCCCATATCAGACAGCTCCTTGAACAGGTTTAGGACTGAAACTAAAGGCTTGGTAAGGGTAAGGAGAACATCGTCCGCCAGGGCCGCCATCAGGGGGGTACAGGGGGTACCATTGTACCGGGCCCGGGCTCAACAGGGGGCCCGGCGGCACACTTTTACCTGGAGGCCCCCTATCTTCAGTCTTACTGTCACTGTGACAGCCAGGCTGAAGACAGCAGCGAAGACGCCGGGACTGAAGGACAGCGGGCAGAGCCGTGACTGTACTTTCAGCCTTAACTTCCGCAGTGGAACGCATATGCGTTCCACCAACAGGAAGTTAAATACCAAACTTCCTGTTGGTGGAACGCATGCATTCCACTGCGGAAGTTAAGGCTGAAAGTACAGTCACGGCTCTGCCCGCTGTCCTTCAGTCCATGAAGTCTCTCTCTCTCTCTCTCCCTCTCCGTGATAATGGATATGAACCTGATGTATTCTCTGTATGTAAGCTGTTCATATTTGGCCATTCCTTTTCTCCTTGTATAACTTTCATTAATGTGGCATTTCCTCTATAGCAAATTAAATTGTTGGATCACAGCAAAGGCTGAACAATTATAACCCGATAAGTGTAAACGTTTACGTGACAGGGTAATTATAATTAATGGGGTGCGGGGCAACATCAGCAGGGGGGGGGGGGGGGGGGTTCCTGTTACTCTGAACCACACTCGAACCACAACAGTTCTGTAGGTTAGAATGAAGATAAAGCTTCTAGGAACTATAACACTTTGTCTGCTGTCTAAGGCTCCTTTTTGTGAAATGAACGTGACAAATTAGCCGCCATTATTGTTCTTATTTTTTAGCTCCTGTGTATTGTTTACATTTGCTTACTATGTTTTTGCTTTAGTGTGTTTTATGACCTTAGGAAAAAAGAAAATACAGTATAAGTAATATACCTGGGCTGCTGAGAGTAACGTAAACCAATGATTAATTGTAATATTAATATTAATGGATTAAACATTTTAATTGGATGTGAAGGTAGGTTAGTATTAACTTTGTAGAATTGTATTAATTTACATGGTATTATAATAATTTGGTAAGATGAATTTATTTAATTGAGATTAGTATTAATATGGATGTTTTACTTTAATGTTCCACTGACTAAAGGAGGCATAGCGCTTGAACAAAGAAGAAACCCCCAATAGGTCATGTGTGTTCACAACTTTTTCAAAGATAAATAGATACAAATTGCTCTTACACAAACCCCAATAAAATAGGCATTTAATAACTTAGCCCTCGCTGTGTCCTCCTGCTACGAGTTTCGAAGTCTCCTTCATCAGTCAAATGAAGAACACTGTAACTGGCCATTTCTGCAAGGGCAATTTAAATAGAAACCCTGCATGTGTTTTAATTATTGTCATACTATGCAGTGCTGTACACTAAGGTGATTATGACAGATAGCTAAAAACATACTAAAGCAATGCATATTTCACGCATCCATTCCTCTAAAAAAACATTAGACTCAAAATTATCATTAAATCCATTAGGTATAAGAACGTCAGGTGTGTATATTCAAACTATATTGTGTATTCTCAGAGTGGCCAAACGCAAAGTGCCTATATATGGCATAAGTAGCAACTGTAACCCTAATGGGGCGCTGATGTTCATATATACTCTTTCAAAGAGGTCTAATCGCCTAGCCTATGTATTGTGTTTTACATGGGCACTGCAATAAATAAATTACATAAAACGATTGACAATTTACAGTCCCTTTTATACAAATAGTACTCTATGGCAGGCAATCCTATCCACTTTGTCAGATCTATATGAATACACATTTTGAATCTTCCACATGCATTCCATCCACTGAAGGTGCTTACTAGGTGTTTTCCCCCTGCAAAGGATGGAGCCAGTTTAAATTTCAAAATAAGGGCCCTAGTACATATAAAAATGGGTTTTCCATTAATGCATAGTTAGAATTGGGCTTTTCCTCCGGTGTTTTTCACAATGAACCTCTGTCCACTCTATCAACTTTATATATTTTATTTCAGACAATAGAATGGGGTCATATTTCTTTTCTTTCCATGAGGTAGAAAGATTCCCTCTTGTCATCTCTATCCAATGTACAATTCTTTTTAACTCTCAAGAGCTGGCTTTTAGTGATCAATGAAGGCCACGAAGTGTGTTCAAGTACATGTACGGTTCCACTTCTTTAAAATGTGTTTGGAAGGTTAAGTGGGATCCAACGGGTTTGATACATAGATATAAAATAAGATATAGATTGTTATTCTGCAGAATACCAAACCTTGAGGGTTTCTGGATTTTTGTTCCTCTACGAATTGACCTGTTCTAAATGAAATTCAATTTGTACAAAAATTCACTAAAACTTATTCCTGAAAGCACTAGGTGTCCCCTTTGAGAGAGAATACCTTGGTTCACTGTATGGTTGGTGGCATAAAATAACTATAAATTAAAATAACATAGTCCCCTGGTGCATTGCCAAGTGGTGTGTCTTTCTGTTTTCACCACTTGTAGGTTGGGGGCCTGGAAAAACTAAACCAGCTCCTGGAACATCTTCCCACTCCCAGCTCCCCACAGCACATCAGTGGACACGCAGATTCAGTAGACAGCCCAGGTTTGTCACCAGGTATTGTTCTTAAGCCTTCCCCTGTGTTGACACCTGGGGGTAAATTTATCAAGCCAAAAGGAAACAGCAAGAAGATGCATAGAGGTAAGTAAACTACTGCAGGGGTTGGATGGTACCGGGGAAGGGAGGTGACTGTAGAGAATGGGGGGAGGCAAATGTTGGCTGGAGAACAGTTTCAAAATGAATGTGGGGTGAGAGAAGGAAGGAGGGGGGCCCTGTCTGTTACATTTGTACTGGGCCCCACAATTTCTGATGGCAGCCCTGTCGTCCGCATATAAAGATAATTTGTGGTCAGAGGACACGGTAGTAATGCCAGAAATAGCCGGATTAGCACAGGTATATATATATATATATATATATATATATATATATATACATGTGTGTATATACGTATATGTCTGCATAGCTACAGACCAGTCAGAATACCCATGATGGCCTCTTTCCACCGCCAAAGCACCTACAATGGGCATGTGAGTGCCAGAACTGAACCATGTACCAATGTCAGAAGGTGGCCTGTCTGATGATTCACGTTTTCTATTATATCATGGGGATGGCCAGGTGCGCATGCATCGTTTACATGGGGAAGAGATGGTGACAGGATGTACTTGAGAAAAAGGCAAACTGATTGAGGCAGTATGATGCCCTGGTCAATGTTCTGCTTGAAATAAACATTGTTGCAGACCAAGTACATCTGTTTCACACTTCAAAAATCATTCAGGAATGGTTTTTGGAACAGGACAAAGTGTTCAAGGTTTTGACTTGGCCTCCAAATTCTGCCAGATCTTAATCCGACCAGGTAACTATGGAATGTGCTTGAAAAACTTGTTTGGGCCATGGAGGCCCCATCTTGCAACTTACAGAACCTAAAGGAATTGCTGCTAACGTCTTGGTGACATATACCACAGGACACCTTCAGAGGTCTTGTAAAGTCCATGCCTTGATGGGTCAGAGCTGTTTTGGTGGCACAAGGGGGACCTGCACAGTATTAGGCCGGTGGATTTAATGTTGTGACGGATCGGTGTATATATCTATACAAATGGCAGGACGAAACACATATGAAGATGTCTAGTAATTCTAAAAGAATGATAATGCTGCTATTGGGAGAGAAGAGAATATCTACTATATAAAAGCCTAGTGGCGTGTGTCTGTTTGTGGAAAGAAAAAAAAAACAAGCTGCAGCGCCACCTGCTGGGCGAAGTTATACACTGACCTACTAAATTCTTAGTGTGTGTGGAAAAAAAACTCAGAAAGGGCTAAAATTTGCTGCAGCGCCACCTGCTGGGCGGAGTTATATACTGACCTACTAAATTCTTAGTGTGTGTGGGGAAAAAAACTCAGAAAGGGCTGAAATTTGGTATACTAAGATGTTTTTAATTTGTTAATTTAATTTGTTAATTGTTAAAAGTGTTTATAAAGATTTTAAAAAAATATATATATATATTTCTTGAAGGAGAAGTGACAGTTGGGAGTGGTTGGTGGTTGCCGGGGGTGACAGTGGGGAGTGGTTGGTGGTTGCCGGGGGTGACAGAGCGAGAGGAGTGTGATACTCAGGACCGCTGAGAGAGATCCCTGTGTCTGGATAGACATCTGAATAGATGTGGCGATTAAGATGAAGGATGAGGTGATGGAGAAAAATGATGAGGTGGTGACATGTGGACAAAACCATGTTAATAAAGCCCCAAATGCATGACAAGAACCTTTTTAACACCTTAAGTAGCTTGATTTGACTAGAATGCATGAGTATCATGCACGGGTTAACTTGTATGTCTATATCAGTTAATTTCTGTTTTAACCTATAGTTAAATAGGAAAATCTTTAAAACCATCAAAAGACATGTAACACCCATTTTCCAGGCTTTGGAATGGGTGTATGTAAATGGAGTGGGTGTAAGAATTCCTCTTACCTCTTATTCAGAACAGTTCCTCCACTCAAATCTTGACACATGGCTTCTCTTCTGGGGAATATCCAGGACCACATACACCAAGGAGAGACTTGAGGAACCCTTTGCACACCACTTTAACTATAATCACAAACACAAAAACCACCCCTGCGTGTTTTGGTATTGGTTTTGGATCCCTATTTTTTTGTAAAATCAACATTTTTTTTTGTAAAATCACATAATGTTGCTCTTTTTTCCCCTACATTATTATTAACCTCAATAACACTAATTTCAAGTCATTTGCAGTCAATTTTGACCACCTCACAGGGCACAATATTATTTTCATACACTTTGAAACAAAGACTGCAGCGACTTGGCTGGATGCTAAGCGACAGAGCAATGACACAAACACACAACAGTTCATAGCACATCTAGGAAACATTGCCAAACAGCAGTGGCAGAAAAGCAAAGTGGTGCAAGATGGAATTGTCTTTGGGTCCTCCCACCCATCCTTATGTAAGATATTGAAAAGGACATGTACAGTTTAAGCACTCCAGCGACAAGCAGTGCCACTTTTGTGGCTGAATTGTTTGGTTTGCTTGGGCCCCCACAAAAGAAGCTACCAATAGCTTAGCTGCATTAAGCCTAACAGTGCTGCCAATGAACATGTATGCTCGTGCTGCATCTTTAATCTTTAATCTCCTTCTCCTCTGTGGATTCCTCCCTCTCATCCCTAAAGAACTGCCAAACTTATGTAGATACAGGAATGGATATTACAACTGGAGTGGCATTAGATCTGCTTCAGACAGACTGTGACACAGAACATGTGGGCAGCATGGAATCTTAACTAATATATAGACACAGTGGAGGAGGCCGTACGTAAGTTGAAACATGACACACCGGAAGAGATCCCGGATTTAAGAGAGCTTGTACACGAGAAATACACTGCACTTCAGAAGAATAATACAGAGAAGGCCCTGAATTTGTCCAGTTTAAAGAACAGCTAAGAGACCTGAGAAAACAAATGGGTGTGTCACTGGCCCTTGCAGACTAAGCTTTGGAAGATGAAGACGAGGAGATCGCCGACACCCTGAGCACATGGCTGGTTCTGTGAAACTGAGAATGAATCATGAAATCATTTATGGTTCATTTGATCGCTCCACCCGTTCTTTGGATAATTGTGGGAATTCTACAACTAATACATGGCGACAAGTGGTGACCCCCCCCCCCCCCAGGATGCGTGCTTTTATCAGACCAAGCCATCAAAATTCACAGCAAAAAGCAAGTTCATTACTGAGCTTCGAATCAGCCCAAATTCTCAAAAAATTACAATATAGTTAGGTACCTTTGACGTATAGTGCAGATTACAAACACTTTGTGCAATACTGATGAAAGAGCAGCGAAGTGGAAGGTTTGAATAATAAATATACACGTCTATTTAGACATCCATGCTTACATTACTTCTGCAAGCAACGTTGTTCTATAACAACTGTTAATAAAACTGTTGGATAAGTTGGAGTAATAGCAGAGGTGTCACTAATTTTGGTTAATTCTTTTACAGTAGACAAGACCAGATGTCAAAATGTTGTGCTAAGTCATCTGCACCATCCCTGGGTCTCTTGACTGAGAAAAAGAAGGAGGAGACGCCGTCCTGTCACGTAACACTTGAGCTGACATATTGCTCACCAGGAGCTCCTTGCATCACTTGAGATCTGGGTCAGTTTGAAACAAAGAGAAGACATAGCTCTTAAACCTAGGATCAAGCACAGTCACCAAAATGTAGTGATCCGATTTCAAAATTTTGATAACTCTTGGATCCTGGCGAAGCGAATAAAGTACTTGATCTACAAGTCCGACATACATAATTGCTTTGTTTCATATCCTCCTTCAGTTTCAGCTGCCTTTCCAAAAGTGTAATTAAGGGAATCACTTGGCTCAAGCTAGCAGTATCTGAACTCACTTCACAGGTGACTACTTTGAATGACTTCAGCACCTTGCACAAAATGGAAAATATTCTCCACTGCGCTTGACTAAAATACATCCCCCTCCTTTCCCAATGTCATGCCTTATGAAGTAAGCGTGGATGACTTTTTGCTGTTCTTCCATCCTCAGAAGCATATACAGGGTGGAATTCCACCTTGTTACAACCTCTTGCTTCAGTTGGTGGCAGGACAAATTAAATTGCTCTTGTAGCTGCTGCAATCTCCTACATGCTGTTGCCGAATGTTGGAAATGTCCAGATATTTTACGGGCCACAGACAGCATTTCCTGTACGTCCCTGTCATTTTTTAAAAAAGTTCTGCACTACCAAGTTTATTGAGTACGCAAAACAGGTAATGTAATGGAATTCACCCAGCTGTAATGCTCTCACAATATTGGTGGCATCAGAAATTACATATCCTGAGGAGAGTCCAAGCGGGATAAGCAATGTTGCAATGACATCCCTTAGTTTTTGTAACAGATTGTCAGCTGTATGCCTCATAGTAAAAACAGAGTAGCCTGCCTCTGAAAAATGTGACGTACTTGGGTACATGCTACTGCTGTTCCTGCTGGTGAAGGCGAATCACCAACCCAGTGGGCTGTCACAGTCCTATAATCTTTAGTTTGCCCAGTTCCACTTGTCCACATATCTGTGGTTAAGTGTACAGTGGGTAGAATGGAATTTTGTAGCCCAATAATTACATTTTTACGAACCTTCTGGTAGAGATGAGGAATAGCTTTTCCAGTAAAAAGGGGTTGTGATGGAATTTGGTAACGGGCACGCAAGACCTCAAGTAACTGTCTAAAACCAGCAGCATTAATAATGGATATTGGATGCAGATCTAATACTACCATAGTCGCCATGTCGTCTAGGATCCGCTTTGCGACTAGGTGACAGCTTTCATACTTACTTTCTCTTGCAAAGGATTTTTTAACAGTCAGTTCCTGTAAAACACTAGTAGTCTTCTTCTTGGCCTGCTTCTGGGATGAAGATCCACCCCCAGCAGCAGCAGCTGCGGTGGGACTAACGCTCAAGAATTCTTCTGAGGAATCCAAGTTAGTGGAGGATTCATCTAGCCTTAGCAACTTGGATGCAGGACTAACTCTGATCGCTAATGAGGATATTGATGAGGATGGTGCTGTGGGTGTAGATTGCAGGTGTCAGGATTTAGATGAGAGAAGGGACCTAGCTGATGCTTGTTGTTATTTTTATAGTTTCTGATTTTCCCAACAGCTTGCCATGAACGTGCTTCAAATGGCGTAAAATGGATGAGGTTCTTAGATGGTTAAGGTCCCTAACTCTACTGACTGTGGCTTTACAAACACTACAAATGGCTAGACAACTGTTGTTAGGATTTGGGAAAAAATAATTCCACACATAATAGGGTGAATTTTTTGGTCTTATGCCCAAGTATGACAATAGTTGTAAGGAATTACCTTGACACTTGCACCACGGACCACTAGAGGTCTCTGTATTTGCAAACTTGCTGTAAAGAATTACCTTGACATTTGCACCTCCGACCACTAGAGGTCTCTGTATTCGCAAACTTGCTGTAAAGAATTACCTTGACATTTGCACCTCCGACCACTAGAGGTCTCTGTATTTGCAAACTTGCCCTTAGATTTGCCATTATCCAAGATGGCCAGTTTGGAATCAAAGAGAAACCATCTTGGATCCTGTTTCCTGTTTGGGCCTATAAATGGCACTTCCTGGTTCAGACCTATGCTTGAGTATTCTGCTTTCTCAGCTCCTGCTACCTGCTCCTCTACCTTGCATCTGTGATTACCTGCTTGTGTACCGACCCGGCAAACGTCTGACTACCCTCTTGTGCACCGACCCAGCAAACGTCTGACTACTCTCTTGATATCTTCTCGGCTATTGGGCTTCAGGTAATACCACCAGTATCGTTACAGAATACTCAAGCCTTGAAATGGATCCCGCCGAAGATATACCTGTTTAGCAACGTGTGGCAAGTTTAACCACCGTGCTAATTGAATGCCAGGCGGAGCTGAAATTCCTGAAGGACAGTTTTTTGGCTCTTGACTCACAGGTTAAGCAAGAGCTTCAAGTTATCTCACAAAAAACCTATGACGCACATAGTGGTTTCCAGGAATTTCTAATTAGACTATCTCAACATGAGGAACATATCTCAGAGTTGGAGAAGGGGTAACCACAAGTGCCTGTAACTTCACCATCCCCTGCTGCTCTCCCTCTCCCACTAGCCCAGTTTGGAGGGGACCCTCAAAAGTTCCGCTGATTTATCAATCAATGCCAGCTGCATTTCCAACTGTACGAGTCCCATTTCCAGTCTGAAAAGTCAAAGGTGCGGTGTATGCTTTTACTACTTAAGGACACTGCCCTTGCATGGGCCTCTCCTTATATTGAAACTTCTAGTCCAATATTAAAGAAATTTGATGACTTCCTCAAAGTAATGAAACAAACCTTTGATGATCCGAACTGGAAAGACACTGCTGAAAAAACATTATTGAAATTACGTCAGGGGAGGCGCTCAGTTGTGGAATATACTGCAGACTTTCGAAGATGGGTCCTTGATACTACTTGGAATTCTAAGGCACAGATGTCTGTCTACCGTAGGGGACTTTCTGAGACCATTAAAGATGAATTAGCCCGAGCAGAGGCACCAACTGAACTTGAGCCTTTTATTATCCATTGCACTCGAATTGATGCTCGTCTGATTGAGAGACGACAAGAAAGGTAGGCCTTAACCTGGACATACCCCAGTTATCGAGAACCCACAACTTCAAACTATTATGGGAATTCTGAGGTAAAATCCACTACAGAATTTGAGTCTGAACCCATGCAAGTAGACACACTTCACAAACGTAGTTCCAATGAGAGAAAGGAGCAACGACGACAAGAGAATTTGTGCCTTTATTGTGGCAAACCAGGACATTATGTCTCAAATTGTCCTAGAAGACCTCAGAGGACAGTGGCTAGCTTAGCAGATGCAGACTTTTCAGACCAGCAGTCTGTGATTTCTGACATTCCTCAGCATGTGAATGCAATTATTCCTTGTCTCTCCTCTTTAGCATCAACTGAAAAGAATAAGGGAAATAATAACTCACATTTCTCAATTCCAATTCGATTCCAGATCGGTGCACACTGCATTTCCAGTACAGCAATGGTGGACTCTGGTGCGAACGGCAATTTTATGGACATTATGTTTGCTAAGAGAAATAAGATTGAATTTAGAGAGAAACAGATACCAGTATTAATGGAAACTGTGGATGGTTCTCCTTTGAACTCTGGTCCAGTTACTCATGAAACCGAACCCCTGGACCTCGTAATTGAGTCAAACCATCATGAGACTCTGACATTCTTACTGATCTCTTCTCCCCAGTTTCCTATTATTCTGGGAATTCCTTGGTTGGCTGCAAATAATCCATCCATTAACTGGGAGTCAAAGACTATTTCTTTTTCACAAGAAACATATGCTCCGGAGACTAAACCTGAATCCTCTGTTGAAGTGGTGAGCAAGTTATATAATTCCCCTCCTCATGTTTTGGACCAGCTACCTCCACAATATAAGGACTTTTCTGATGTCTGTAGTAAGAGGAATGCTGACAAATTACCACCTCACAGACCCTATGATTGTCCTGTGGATTTGTTACCTGGGGCTGCTATACCCTTTGGACGTATTTATCCATTAGCCGAGCCAGAGTTAAAGGTCCTTAAGAATTATGTGGATGAAAGTTTGGAAAAAGGTTTTATTCGTCCTTCTACGTCTCCAGCAGGTGCACCTACTTTCTTTGTGAAAAAGAAGTTCATTACGACCATGTATTGACTCTAGAGCATTGAATAAAGTGACAATCAAGAACCGCTATCCACTCCCACTTATTTCAGAATTACTGGAGAGGCTTCGCTCAGCAAGAATTTTCACAAAATTAGATCTACAAGGGGCATACAATTTAGTTTGCGTATGATCTGGCGAAGAATGGAAGACTGCCTTTCGATGTAGATATGGACATTTTGAACATCTGGTGATGACCTTTGGACTGTGCAATGCTCCTGCTACATTCCAACATTTCATGAATGATGTCTTTAAAGATCTAATTGACCAATTTGTTGTCATTTATCTCAATGACATACTAATTTTCTCAAATTCACAAGAGGAGCATCAGCAACAGGTTTGAACTGTACTGGAATGTCTTCGCAGACACTGTTTGTACATTAAGTTGGAGAAGTGTGAATTCCACCAAACACAGATTCAGTTCTTGGGCTATATCATCTCACCTCAAGGTTTGAGAATGGACCCTAGCAAGGTCCAGGCTATAGTAGATTGGCCAGCTCCAAGAAACGTAAAAGAGGTACAAAGGTTTGTAGGGTTTGCCAACTTCTATAGACGTTTTATTAAAGATTTTTCGAAGATTGTGACGCCAATCACTCAACTAACCAAGAAGGGATCGTCTTTCTATTGGTCTCCAGAAGCTGAAGGGGCTTTTCTCTGCTTAAAACAAAGTTTACTACAGATCCCATATTAATATATCCCAACCCAGAACTTCCTTTCATCCTTGAGGCAGATGCTTCAGATTCAGCAGTAGGGGCAATATTATCACAGAGAATAGGAGAGAAGATGTTATTACATCCATGCGCTTTTTTCTCTCGTCAAATTCGTCAAATGACTGCTTCAGAAAGAAATTATGATGTGGGAAATAAGGAACTATTAGCCATTGTGGCTGCATTTACTGAATGGAGACATTTGCTTGAAGGTACTGCACATCAAATTACCTTGCTTACTGACCACTGGAATCTAGAGTTTGTTCGGTCTGCCAAAAGACTTTCTCTGCGACAAGCCAGATGGAGTTTATTCCTAAATCATTTTGATTTTGTTATTTCTTATAGATCTGGATCCCGAAATGGGAAAGCTGATGCTCTATCCAGAACATACATGGAAGACTCACCACAGCTTGATCCTGAAAAAACAATCCTCTCTAAGTCAAATTTCCTGGGAGCTATTGGCACTGGTGAGCTGTTATCTGACATCAAGGAGGGTTATAGAACTGATTTGATCCTTTCAGAACCCCCTACAGATTTACACTTGACCTATCAAGATAACATTTGGAAGTATGGACATCGCTTGTATGTACCAGAAGCAGCACGATTAAGAGTACTGCAATTTGTCCACGACTCTAGACTTGCAGGCCATAAAGGTGTTTGGAAGACTCATGAATTATTATCTCGTTACTTCTGGTGGCTGAAATACAAGGAGGATGTAAAAACATTTGTATCATCCTGCAGTACTTGTGCCTGGTTTAAGACTCCCCGCACTGCTCCACTTGGACTCCTACAGCCTTTGCCAGTCCCTTCTCATCCATGGGGTTCAATCTCCATGGATTTTATTGTGGATTTACCATCATCCAAGGGTATGACTACAATTCTGGTGGTTGTAGATCGACTCACAAAAATGGTTCATTTTGTGCCCTGTCGTGGACTTCCTTCTGCAAAAGAAACAGCAGAATTACTAATCAAGGAAGTGTTTCGTCTACATGGAGTCCCTGATGATGTAGTCTCTGACCGAGGAGTACAATTTACTTCACGTTTTTGGAAGCAGTTTTGTAGTGCTCTTAATATTAATATCAAATTATCAACTGCTTTCCATCTTCAATCCAATGGACAGACAGAACGCACCAATCAGACTTTAGAACAATACCTACGGTGCTACATTTGCCATCTGCAAGATGACTGGATTAACGTTCTGCCAATGGCAGAGTTCTCATATAACAACTCACAACACTCATCCACAAGACAAAGTCCTTTTTATGCCAATTTGGGGTATCATCCAAACCTGCTCCCCAATTTTCCACATGATTCTTCCATACCTGCTGTCACATCCAGACTAGAGTCACTATAGAGTAATCTCGAAGTATTAAGAGAGACATTGCAACATGCACAGGACAGTTATAAGAGAATTGCAGACAGACATCGTAAAGCTGCATCAGTTTTAAATGTTGGTGACGATGTTTGGCTTTCTACAAGAAACCTAAAAGTAAGCATGCCTACTCCTAAATTAGGACCGAAATATATAGGTCCTTTTAAAATTTTGGCCCAAGTCAGTTCATCTGCCTTTCGACTTGAACTCCCAGGAACTATGGAAGGGTCATCCTGTCTTTCATGTTTCCTTACTGAAGCCAGTAGTTTCAAATCCATTTCCTGGTCGTACCTTGCCTCCTCCACATCCTGTTCAAATTGATGAACATGAAGAGTTTCTGGTAGAGAAAATACTAGATTCTCGAATATTTAGAAATAGACTTCAGTATTTGATACAATGGCAGGGATATGGACCAGAAGACAATTCATGGGAACCAGAAGAGAATGTCCATGCACCTCGATTACTGCGGGAATTTCATCAAAGATACCCGGAGAAGCCCTGCAAAGCACCGTCCAGAGGACGTTATTGAAAGGGGGGAATACTGTAAGGAATTACCTTGACACTTGCACCTCCGACCACTAGAGGTCTCTGTATTTTCAAACTTGCTGTAAAGAATTACCTTAACATTTTCACCTCCGACCACTAGAGGTCTCTGTATTTGCAAACTTGCCCTTAGATTTGCCCTTATCCAAGATGGCCAGTTTGGAATCAAAGAGAAACCATCTTGGATCCTGTTTCCTGTTTGGGCCTATAAATGGCACTTCCTGGTTCAGACCTATGCTTGAGTATTCTGCTTGCTCAGCTCCTGCTACCTGCTCCTCTACCTTGCATCTGTGACTACCTGCTTGTGTACCGACCCGGCAAACTTCTGACTACCCGCTTGTGTACCAACCCGGCAAACAGCTGACTACCCTCTTGCGTACTGACCCGGCAAAACGTCTGACTACTCTCTTGATATCTACTCGGCTATTGGGCTTCAGGAAATACCAACAGGATCGTTACAATAGTCTTCTTCTTCTCACGTGCAAGAACAGTGGTGCATGACTTACACAAACAACATCATCCTCATCTCATTAGCACCCTCGTCAGCAACACAAATATCCCCCTCATTCTGTTACAGTTCCAAAGTGGCATCCTCAATTTCTGTAACACCGGCTACACTTGGGCTTTTCATGCACACATCTGCAGAAATTCTGAAAGAGGCCTTCTTTATGGGTACACTTATAGAAAGGTCAGGCTTACACAGAGCACTTGTGGATAGACTCTCCTCATGGATTTGTGTAATTTCTGAATCTGAACATACATTTTCCTCTAATGCCTTACTGTTTTCTTCCAGATTTGCTTTTACACGTAAAAGTATTTGGGCACCACTTTTTGAGCCAGAATGACAAGGTCTTGCTTGGTCATGACTGACCTTACAAGAAGAGGCCTCAGTGACAGTTGCAGAACTAGTACTCATAGAGAAAAGTGAAGCCCTCATTCTTTCCTTGCAACAGCATGTGTAGAATGGCCATTTTTTTTTTCTGCAGGTAAGTTTGTCTGGATTACAGGTCTTTTTTTATTTTCCAAGGTAAAATGTGTTTTTTTTACATTTTTGTTTCCCTGACTTAAAAAACACTATGCACTTTACTATCATCATGACTGGTGCCAGCAGCTGCTTGGTGCTACTGGTCTTCTGTGTACTGCTTTGAATCTATTTTAATAAAACTGTACCATTTGACTGCAAAGTCAGAAGAAAAGCCTGCCAGGCCAAGTATTTGTATTTCAGCAATGATAATTAGCAATGGAGCTCTATTCTTTGTATGTAACCTATATAACACCGTACAAATTGACTGCAAATTCAGAAGAAAAGTCTGACAGTCTGAGTATTTGTATTTCAGCAATGACACTTAGCAATGAAGCACTCCTCTTTGTGTATAACCTATATAACACCGAACAATTTGACTGTTAATTCAGAAGAAAAGCCTGCCAGGCCGAGTATTTGTATTTCAGCAATGACACTTAGCAATGGAGCACTCCTCTTTGTGTGTTACCATTTTGATAATAGAGTACAATGTGGTGGCAGATTTAGACCAAGACTGCCAGCCCTATTATTTCTATTTCAGCAATGACAATTAGCAATGGAGCAATGGAGCTCTCCTGTTTCTGTGTGAGCAATATAACACAGTACAATGTGACTGCAGATTTAGACCAAGACTGACAGCCCTATTATTTCTATTTCAGCAATGACAATTAGCAATGGTGCAATGGAGCTCTCCTGTTGTGTGTGAGTTATATAACACCGTACAATGTGACTGCAGATTTAGACCAAGACTGCCAGCCCTATTATTTCTATTTCAGCAATAACAATTAATAATGGAGCAATAGAGCTCTTCTGATTGTGTGTGAGCTATATAACACAGTACAATTTGACTGCACATTTAGACCAAGACTGCCAGCCCTATTATTTCAATTTCAACAATGACAATTAGCAATGGAGCAATGGAGCTCTTCTGTTTGTGTGTGAGCTATATAACACAGTACAATGTTCATATTAGATATTAGTTAATATTAGATACCAGTTTGACCCTAATATAAACAGATTAAAGGTATAATTTTACACCTTGGTAAAGCCATGCTGTGGTGGGGGGGGCACATTTAGATTTCAGAAAGAATTATAGTTGTGAGGCATGTGTCCTAGTTCAACTCTAATGCACAGTGTTAAAATACAGCTACCAGCATTTGTGTGTTAATGCAAATTAAAATTTGTTATGTAGCGTAAAGATGCATCTGTTGCTACGATGTGGCCATCATCCTCATCATCAACAAGGAAACATGCACCAGGCCTATGGCACTTGCAACGATATGCATACCTAAACGGCGTATGTTAGGCCATATCTCAGTCAAAATCAGGTCCTTAATAGGTACTTTAAATTTTGGTGACCAGGTCAATTAGTGCAGTTTCATATACTGATACTGTGTGATCATTTTTTTTGTAGAGCATATTTGATATTTATACTGTTTTTTTAGTTCACTTTTTTTGTAATTATCAGTCTAGACCATGTGAGGCACTGCAATTATGTTTTATTATTTACTATTACTGTTTTATTTTTTTTACTTGCGTTCTAACTAAACCTGAAACATTATCTGTAGGTTTGAAGTAAAGCAAACAGTTTTTTAACACTTATTTTATCTTACTTCTGAGTGGCCATCTGGATCTTACCAGACACCATAATTCTCATTCCTGCAGAGGAACTTGGATTTACCAGAAGCAGGAAGTTGGAATCTGCATATCAATTGAATGCTGTGTGTGGGTGCATGGGGTGTGGATCACTACAAAGAGACCCGGCAAGGTCCCCGCGAGAGTCTATAATTATGTATAAATATGCTTAAAGAGGGCATCTGCATCTTGGATTGTGTATTGTACTTTCAGTCACTGTAGTGTAGCACCTTTAATATATTTGGAAATTAGGGTGAGTGGACCATCCCACCTTAAAATTTTGTATATGTTGACGGTGCTGACTGATGGCCCAGGACCCCACCAATCATCCATAAGTGTTTTCAATGGTGGCAGTCAAATTACCGATTGCAATAATTCTGACAGAAGTGAATTAGACTCTACAATGCCGAACGCGATGATATTAACATATAAAGAATGCAGACTTACCTACACTGACATCCATCATTTCTGACATGCCTGGGATAAATAACAACACCACCAAATCAAGGCAGTATGATTCGTGACCCTAAAAACCACAACACTTACATTCGCGTTATTAAGGGTGCAATGACAGGACCCTGTCACAGTCTGGTTCCTACCAATACTCCCTGTAGTTGAGAGTCACTAAATGAGGTAAGTCCCATATTATAAATTTTTAAATTGTTAGTGTAAGTACCCATCTGAAAAAGGTCACCTTGACATGGTCGATGGGCGTCCGCAGTTTGATCAAAATGTGCATATATAAATAAAATAGATGTACAATTTTACATATTGTGACTTGCTGATCATGTCTGCTTGTCGCTTCCTGGCAGGCGTTGTGGGCACCCCCGAGAGCTTGCAATGTAATGGCAATGGGAAATATACACATATAAGGTATAGGTAAACAGTAAATGATCGTTGAGGCGATGGTTGTTGAAGTAACAGTTATCATTGCAGGATTTAATAGAAAAGTTGGAGGCTGAAAGTTGCGAAGTTGCAAAAATTATTGGAGGAGAGAAGAAAGGCCAGTCCATGCACACACCTGCAGAATTGTGTAGCAATATGCTCAATAGTTTTTGCTATTAGTCTGATAATTACATACAAGTGTGAAAATACTATAGATGCCAGTGTTGTGATCACTATGGGTCTTGTCTTCCTATTGGGCATGTGCAGCAGCTCTGATTTGAATATTGTAGAGTTACTACAGTGGCCGTGGTGCTTCATAAATATAGCATCAGTACAGAGCAGTGTGGAGGGCCCAGAGGAGAGTGGGAGACTGCATCAACAAGCCAATAATGAAACTTTGCTAAGGGACCCAGTGATGCAGTCCCGCCCCAGGCTGTGCTTCAGTGAGTATACAGCCAGAAACATAGGAACAGTACAAAATAGTTTCTCAGTAGCCAGACGTTAGAGGTCGAGGAGTGGAACTAGAATTGCTGAAAAACTTGATCTGTGGCCAATTTTACTAGAGTATTTTTTTAAATGAATTAAATAATTTAATTAACACATTTAATAGTAATACTAGATATTGATATAAACAAATAGAAGATGCAATTAGTATACACCTGGATAAATGTTGTGGAGGTGAAGGTTATTCGCTGATTGAACATAGCGAATGATTTGCATACTTTATCATACTTTCCGGTTGGCCATTGGCTTTGAATTTTGAATAATATTTTAGGGGCCACACCTGCTACATTATTGGACGGATCAGTTTTTATTGTATGTGACCACCTTTAGAGACATAGAGAGCAGACAGAGATTAATAAACTGGCTTAAACATACATTTGCAAATGTGTGCAACAAAGACTTTTGCATTTTTATCTACAGTAGAAATGGCAGATCTGTTGCTGGCTATAGCAGTGTGCTGGGGGAAAAAATGTTGTGTGTATGTTCCTTGCAGGATAGCCCCACCCTTTCAAGCACCTGTTATGGCCTATAAATTGATTTGAGCAGCTTCCACTTTTGTATTTGTCTGAGAGGCATGTTGGTGTCAGCAGCTGAGAGGGGGTACTGGCACTGAATTGCTGTTTGGAGGCTTCTGGGGTACCTCTTTGGTAAGTTGGCTCTCAATTTAAAAACACATATGTATGGCCCAAATATATGGGACTCCCATTGTTTAGAGTAGGACCATCCTATTAGCAAAAGTGCCTTGGCGTGGCGGATGGCTTAAACATACATTTGCAAATGTGTGCAACAAAGACTTTTGCATTTTTATCTACAGTAGAAATGGCAGATCTGTTGCTGGCTATAGCAGTGTGCTGGGGGAAAAAATGTTGTGTGTATGTTCCTTGCAGGATAACCCCACCCTTTCAAGCACCTGTTATGGCCTATAAATTGATTTGAGCAGCTTCCACTTTTGTATTAATCTAAGATATGTTAAGGTTAGGGCTTCTGATGTACACAAGATGAATCCCTAGAACTAATAATAGGGTACAATGAAGTCTTCACTCATAGCAAGCTGACATTCCTGTACAGTACGATGTGCTCACAGGTACTCAGATGCTCCCAGGACTTAAGTTCAGGGCAATAAGGACCAATCTGAATGTCACGGAGTACACTGATGGACTGTGGTAGTGATAGAACAAAACAAACTGATGAAAATGGAGAAAACAACCAGTGATGCAGATAGTCAGGGTAGATCGGCAGCCAGGTGATCCAATAAGACAAGCCAAAGGTCAGGGTGGGCAGTGAGCAAGGAAATCCGGTAACATAGCCAAGTGTCAAGAGAGCTGCAGATAAGGAATTCCAGAGACAAACAATAAACCGGACAATAGGAGGGCATTAGGAACTAAAGGCAGAGACAGTCTTTGGGCACACATTTTAAAGTCCAACAGTATGTGTCTTTACTGAAGGATAATAAATTTCAAGATAATATTAAATTCTGGGATGTCACAAGTTGCCTTCATATTTGCTTTATTTTCATAAATATTAAGCAGTTGTTTTGTGAGTGTTTTTTTATGGACAATATAGCAACACTCAATCGTATTCATTTACTCTCAGTAAAATTAATTTACTCTCAGTTCTGTTATATTGTATTCATTTACTCTCATTTCTGTTATATGCAGAAAAAACAAATATTAATACTATCTGGGATAAACAAACACTAGTTTGCAAATGGTTCTGGTTTTAGTTTGGCAAGATGGAGCTTTCTTCAGCACTGCTAGACAATTCTAAGGGTCATATGAGGTTAGCAAGGGTTTTGGCAATTCCCTCTGGCAAACACATTTTTAATTCACCCATTTAAGGAGGGATGAAATATTGGAATCTGATTAGTAGCACATAGCTATTTTTTTTCTTGATATTCTATTGCAGAAGATTGGTGAAATTCATTTGGAGATCCACAGCCCAGTTTCACATATTTCACAGCCAGTTGCTTCCACAAAAGCTCCTCATACACGTAAACATGCAGCTGTATACACATCAATTAGACTCACACACTTCCCACAAACAGTCGTTCATAGGCTTCCACAACTACATGTTAGAACTAGAAGACCTCTATATCCTTTCTCCATCGCTTATCTGTCCCTGTCTACAGATATGAGCTGAGTTAAGTTTCCATGATCACTATCTCTCTACTGGTTAAATGCGATCCTCCCTTACCCTAACTTTTCTCTCTCTCCCTCATTCTTTTCTCTGTTTCCACTGCCTCCTTCATCATCATCATAATCACCATTTATTTATATAGCGCCACTGATTCCGCAGCGCCTCCTTGTATGTTTTATTCCTCTAACATTTGTCATAAGTTATATTAGATAACGGAAAGTATTGAATTATATTTCTTTTTATGCAAATATCTATATTTCTATATTTGATATATACTTTTAATAAAAACAATTTAAACAAAAATATAAAAGTTTGGTGTATGAAGGTGTCACTATGGGACAACACTAGATTATTTTACGCAAAATGTAAAAATCCAGGTTATCAAACTAATATTTCTACAGAATGCGTATTATTATTACTCACTATTCTTCTTTCATTTATTTCTTCTAATTTTAATTTTAACATTTTTAGTACATTCAGAGAAATGAATAATAGTGTAGTAGTAATATTTTTAGTCTGTATAACATTTGTTTAACAAATGCATGTGATTTGTTGACTCTTTATCATTCTAAGTTCCAAGAACTCTGGGCAGACCAAGTTATTTGTAGGAGACAAGACATATGTCTGAGCTGATATCTGGTTCAAATTACTGATGCTAATAATATGTTTATAAATGGTATTCCTTAGTTTATCTTGTAATAATCACCCTCAGCCTTCAACCTAAATGATAACCTGCGTTTATAAATAAAAAATAATGACAGCTGAAATCTACAAAATGTAATTGTGTTATGTTCACTTGAAAAACATCAATTTAAATAAATTTTCATCATGAATATTCCTGCATTTTTTTTTTACTTAATTCAGATGTTCTCAAATTTTCCATTGGTACTTAATGTGTTTCATGAAAAACCCATCATATTTTTAATTCTAATTTGTTTTTAAAATGTTCTCTATTTTCCTATACATGGGCAAACCATATTACATGCAAAAAGCATGTCGTCCCTCTACATATTCACATTGAAAGACCAGTGCTGAGTGCTATTTCTCATTTTGGAATGACTGATGAAAGTACAGCTAGAAAGAAATTGGTTAACATAAAAGACATTGACTATTTGTGTTCTTAAAGCGTGAGTAGGAGGCCACACCTTGACTCATTTTGTAGTTACCCAATTGTTCTTAAACTTGGTCCTTTATTTCTTGATCGGAGAATCTATAATATTCATATAGTCAAAACCAGTGCTGGTCCTTTATTTCTTGATAGGAGAATCTATAATATTCATATAGTCAAAACCAGTGCTGGTTCTTTATTTCTCCTTGTAGGAGAATCTATAATATTCATATAGTCAAAACCAGTGCTGATTACGAACTCTTATGTTATAATGATTAATGAGAGTACAGGTATTGGTCGACATTTACTAAATTGATTTGGAGGCCAGAACTGTATTGGAAGTCGGTTAATCCAAAAAGACCAGACCATCCATTAATTGAATGATATCACTAGTGGTACACTATCAATAACAATAACAATAAGTACAATAACCCACAGAGTTGGATTGTGAAGTTGTTAAACAATAATATTTATCAATCTTATTATACATGTCATTTATGACTACAGGAAAATGCAGAAACATCAGGTCAAACTAGGTTGGGAGGGGAGAGGGGGGATTTAGGATGCCATACTCCTAATTCCATGCTCCAGTTTTTCTATTTGTATATACTGTGTAGTATGTCAACATGGGAAACTGTTGCTTTTTCTGATGGGAAAAGCTGGGCAGATATTGGTGATCCCTGATAATTGCAGGTTAACAACAGCAACAATCTAGTTCTAAAGACAAATACAAAAATAATATTTATTTTCATAATACAAAGGGTGGATAATGTGTTTTTCTTGGGGTGTTCACAAGTGCTTTTTGACAAGCAAAACATTCTGTTTTTGCACATTTCTTTGATGTGATTCTGTTTGGATTTTTGAAGTACTTGTAATGGAACTTTTTTGCTCTATCTAGTCCCATGTACTACAATGAACTGCATTAAACATTTAAAATGTATAAAAGTGACACATAATGTTCCCTTACGCTCATGAGACATTTTAGACAAACATGTAATACCAGTGACTGGTATTTTAAGAAATGAAAGGAAAATATTTAGGGGCCTATTTATTATCCAGCAGCATTAACAATCATGCTGGTGATGCACTGGGAATGTAAGATATGTAATGTCAACGTTCACGCATGCGCATAAAGATCTGACCCAGCGGAGGATCAAGCAAAGCCTTTCTGACTTCACAGGACCCTATAGGATAGGGTAGCTAACGCAAATCTGAGATGCTGCTAGTTTGCAGTGAAAAGCAATGCTTTGCACTGCTTTAGAAAAAAAAACAACATCACAGACCCCATAGAGTTATATGGGGACAAGGTAATCAGCGAACAGTAGGTTAATGCAAGAATAATCTCTGATTTCTCCTGTGTTAACGACTTAATAAATTAAGTGAAGTCCTCATTCTCTGGAGAAACAACAGTTTTTTTCAGTATTGTTGACCTATTACATTTTGTTAAATAAACCTTTTAATTAGGCATTGAGGTGACAGGGACTGTATTTGATCTACAGGAACAGTAATATTACTTTAGCTCTGGCATTAGTATAGCAAGTAATCAGAGACCTTACCATCGAAGGGAAAGCACTGGTGCTGCGCAACGGCCTAAGCTTGGCCGCCTCTTGGTGTCGTCTGCATGACCATCACGATGACAGACTTACACTTGATCTGGGGCTCCAAAATGGACAGAGTGAAGCGGTCGGTTATGTACAAGGAGCCCCTCAAAGGTGGGAAAGAGATCCCAGATATCCCCACCATTCTGCGAGCCTTCTTTGTCTGCAACTGCATCAGTAGAACTCTTATTGATAAGAACACTTGCTCTGCTGGGAAGTCCATGTAATGCTTTTTCCTCCTGCCTCTTTGGAGGTCCCAGGATTGGGGCAAATGAGACAGCTCCTTGCCTTACAACCGGAGGCTAAAGACATTATGGAGTCTGTTCCAGGTCTCCCTGTTGCTATAGCAAAACACATGTGGAAGAATGTGGCCTCTAAGAGGCTGACTAACAGACATAAAGACATTGCATGGATGGCTATCCAGGGGGGTCTGCCTCTCAGGACATTCATGCACTCCCGGAACCTGTGAAGATATGTTTACTGCCCCTTTGTATCACCAGAAGGGAAACAGCTCAGCATATTTTTTGGGACTGCCCCACTGCACAGGCACTGTGGGATGCCTTGGAACACGAACTTAAGGACAGTGGGCCTGATTCATTAAGGATCTTAAATGAAGAGGATTCTTATTTCAGTCTCCTGGACAAAACCATGTTACATTACAAGGGGTGCAAATGAGTGTTCTGTTTTGCACATAAGTTAAATGCTGACTGTTTTTTCATGTAGCACACAAATATCAACTTTAAATTTCAGTGTACAAATAAGCTATCAAGTATTTGTGTGCTACATGAAAAAACAGGCAGTATTTCACTTATGTGCAAAACAAAACACTCATTTGCACCCCTTGCAATGAAACATGGTTTTGTCCAGGAGACTGAAATAAGAATCCTCTTCATTTAAGATCCTTAATGAATCAGGCCCTTTGTGCCCAGGACTTGCCTTTCATATCATTCTGTATTTTATGGATTATTTCCTGGGACCCCCACTATTGGGGCAATCCAGGAGGCCTGGCGCCTTATGAACTGCTTTAAGGCTTGCCAGGAACCGCCTCATCTTGAAAAGGGAGAAGATGACTATCCAGGACTGTCGCAGGCTGATCCACAGCTTGCTAAGAGACTGTAACACCATTGACAGTCCTGAGGAAGAGGAAGATGATTATTTTTTTGTTTCCCTCTTCTCCTTCTCCCTCTATGGGGCATATTCAATTAGCTTTCCGGTTTGCGGGATCGCGCCGGAACGGGTCGCAAAGTCAATCTGCGGTACCGCAATAGCGTGGATCTTCGTTCGCAGCCGATAGGGTTGCGTATGAAAATCCGCGTTATTGCAGTGCCGTATTACCGGCAATACTGCGCAGGATTCGCGGTAACGCGCGTTACCGCGAACCGGAAAGCTAATTGAATATGCCCCTATGTGTCTGTTTATTCGATAAAGCCTTAGGCTTGTGCCCCCCCCCTCCCTAACGCTCTCAAACCCATTCCCCATCACTGTTTGAAGGTTTATTGAAATGTCGTGCCTTAATTTATGCACACTATTTTTGTGTCTGTCCTTAATAAAGATATGGGCTTGTGACTTCCCCACCCTACCCCTCTCACCTACCGTCCCTTCACATCCATTACTTTTTGAATATGTTATAGCGTTTAAGTTTGCATGATTTTTGCAGTACTTGATGTATAGTGTAGAATGTCATGTCATTGTACTTTAGGCCTTGCATTGTACTAAAATGTATGAATAATTGTGTTTCATGGTGTACTGCCTACACTTGAATGTAATGTATCATGTGATTTTTGTATCTTTATACAAATAAAGTTACTTTTTCAATCAAAAATTAGTATAGCAAGTAATGATACAGGCTGTGACATAATCCACTACACATAACAGGAAAGTATGTCTTGTGTTTTACCTATCTCAGAATGATAATCCTGTCTGATGCTATGAAACTCTGCTACTACATTCAATCCACATGAGGTGATATATTCTGTTTTTTAATTAGAAAAAACTGTTTTGGAACAAACAGCTCTGAAGTGAAATACCAAAGGCTCAGAATTGTGTGACTCAGGTGTGACTCAATTTTTGGGATGTCTTTACTCTTTGTCAGGCATAAATAAACTGCATATTTGTCAATGAGAATGAGAATACTGTCAGCATGCCATCAGTGACTAAATAAACAATGCAATAATATGATGTCTATGCTACTAATGTGGTCAGACTTTATGGATGAGGAGTGTTTTGGTTAATGGCAAAACTAATGAGATTGCTGGCAATTAAATATATATTTCTGTCCATAATACAATGTGCAAATATACTATATCATAATGAATAGTATTATAAGTGTGGTCAAGTACATTGATTTTTATATGAATACAAGGCTGCATTATGGCCCTAGTGGGAATGAAGTTATAAATTCTAGCTGACCTATTCTACTGATTGTTAACAGATAACACAAAACTGTTTTAATAGTAAAGAGAAAAGGAATTTCAGCATTCATTATTTTCAATTAAATGCTGATTTTCTGGACATCAGTTCATATTTTCCAAGCCCTCACCATGTATTACATTAAAAAGTCAATATACCAGAAAAATTTTGCTTATGGCTTACTTTGTAAATAGAGCCATAGATGTTGTAGGAGATAAGAATGCTGTATTTTGTGATGCTGTTTTGCCATTGTTATTTTTTTGTAGAAGTATTCCACCTTTAAAATAATAGTAAGTAAATATTGGAATACAATATGTTAATTTGGGGTTAATGGGAGGTAACCACTCAATAATGCAAAGGCTATGTGAAACTGAATGGTTTTTGTGATATTTTATTAATATTATAAATGTTGATTTTTAAGGTGCCACCGTGGTCTGCAATATCATACAGTGAGAAAAACAGAGCATACATAAAACAGGTATATACAAGATAGACACAATTAATACAGATATAAATATATTACATATTAATATATTACAATATATTATATATTAGATATTACATCTTCTTGATGTAATGAGTTATATGCATTGATTTGTATTTTTATTATGTATTTGCAATATGGGTTGGTGCTATGTACTGCTCATATGTACACTATATGGACAAAAGTATTTGAACGCTTGAACATGTCAGATCTGAAATCTGATCCAAGTTTGCCTGGGGTGTCAAGTATATCTGGAAGCGCTTCCGCTTTAGCTAGAGAGAATAGACACAGACCAAGTTCTGTATACAAGGAATATTCTCTGTTTATTGATATCAAGATACAAGTTTTTATAGCCTATTGAATATATGAATCCTACGTCATAAGCATACAATAGTCTATGGGATGCGCTGCTGATTAACTATCTCACATATTCTTGAGGTGTTTACTTTATCCCCCTTCTCAGGACAGATGTGTCAATTATTCATATCCCAAGGGGAGCTGGAGGTTTATCTCCTGTCTGCCATATCCAATGTCATGGGCACAGCTCCCACACTACGAGCTGAAAATGAAACTACTACTATTATTCACAAATCTTGCTACATTCTTAGAGGAGTTCTCTATGTCCGCTTAACCTCAAGGCGGTGGGCTTGCATCTTGCAAAACTCTGATGAAACGGCCACCTAGGGGCGGAGAAATGCGTTAGTAGACACCCACTTATGACATACATCCAGGATTAGGACTTTCTGTGTGTGGACTGCGATTTGATGTGGATAAGGCTTACCCACAGCTCAAAATAAGCAAAACATATCTATTGTATGTGCACATACCAACTATAACAAGCAATGATATACTGAAGCTGTGAAAAGGACTAGAAATCCTATATGTCCAAACTTCTGTATTCCATCTAATTGTCTTTCATCAGGACAAACAGGATTGTCACTTCAAAATGGATCTCTTTATACCAATATAAATAACTTACAGATATATACTGCATCTATAAACAATTCCTTTACAATTTTTCACCATCTATATACTGGGAAGAGATTTTTTTATTTATTTTTTTTCGCACATTTTTTTGTAAGGATTAGATTTCCGATGTGAAATATAAGGATAACTGGATATCAAGTGACTGTATAACACATTATATCATCAAATCATTTTATCCACATTTCTTTCTTCCTTTTTTTACAGGGATATGTATATTTTCATATTATTGATATATTTTTTTATATATATTATATTTGTTTTGAGTATACATATGTGACTTATTGAAATTTATGTGTAATGTTGTTTTAATATATTGTCCATACCGAAGTTCAATTATATATTTTATATTTTACCTATTTTTACTATTACACTGTACTAATTTAGAAACAAATTGAATTAACATACCAGTGCTCCCATTCCCTTTTCCAATATAACGCATGATACATTCCAGTAGGATGTTTTTCTGGTAGCAGCTAATATTGTTATTCATTGTCTATTGATTGGTATTAATACCGTAGAGCGCCTTTTATATTCCTTTCTACATCTTGCAAAACTGCATTTCAGCAGAAAAATAAATAATCTCTTTTAGCAAATAATATATCTATGCGAATTACAAAAATGACTGAACAAAGGCTTTATGAGGCCTTAAAAAAAAAATCATATTTAACAACCATGACACCAACAGGGACTGCAATGACATTGTATTCAAATCATATACTTTAATATGGAGTTGGTCCCCCTTTGTCAGCGATAACAGCTTTCACTCTTCTTGGAAGGCTTTCCACAAGATGTTGGAGTGTTTCTGTGGGAATTTGTGCCCATTCATTCTGTGGAGCATTTATGTTGTCAATCACTGATGTTGAACAAGAAGGCCTGGCTCTCAATCTCCTATCCAAGTCATCCTAAAAGTGTTCGATGGGGTTTGAGGTTTGCTCTGTGCGGGCCAGTCAAGTTCTTCCACAATGAACTCATCAAAACATGTCTTTGTAGTCCTTGCTTTGTGCACTGGGGCACAGTCATGTTGGAATAAAAAAGGGCCTTCCCAAAATTGCTGCCACAAAGTTGGAAGCATAGCATTGTCCAAAATGATTTGGTATACTGAAACATTAATACTGCCCTTCACAGGAGATAAGGGGCCTAGCTAAAACCCTGAAAAAAGTCCCCATACCATTATCCCTCCTCCACCAAGCTTCACAACTGGCATAATGCAGTCAGGCAGGTAACATTTTCCCAGCATCCACCAAAATCAGACTCGCACATCTGACTGTCAAACAGTGAAGCGTGATTCGTAACTCCACAGAACACGTTTCCACTGCTCCACAGTCCAGTGTCGGTGTGCTTTACACCAGTCCATCTGAGGCTTACCATTGATCTTGGAGATCTGAGGCTTGCATGCAGCTGTTTGGCCAAGAAAACCCATTCCATTAAGCTCCTACCGTACAGTATTTGTGTTTACATTAATGCCAGTGGAAGTTCGGAACTCTTCAGCTATGGAATGAGCAGAGCTTTGTAGACTTCTTCGCACCATGCGCCTTAGCAGTCGTTGAGCCTGCTCTGTGACTTTACGTGGTCTTCTGCTTCGCGGCTGAGTTGCTGCTGTTCCTAAATGCTTTCACTTTCTAATAATATCACTTACAGTTGACCGTGAAATATCCAGCAGGGATAAAATTTCACAAACTGTCTTAATGCAAAGGTGACATCCTAACATAACCATGCTTGAAGTCACTGAACTCTTCAGAATGACCCATTTTGTATCACAAATGTTTGTAAATGGAGACTGCATAGCTAGGTGCTTGATTATTGTTACACTTGTGTGGCAGTTTGTGTGAGGGAAACATTTTGCAACATGTTGCAAGAATTTGTCCTTCGTGGTTGCAGTGAATGTGTGAGATATTATAATCATTTGTGCACATGATTCCAATATGTATGCAACAGTTTGTTCTTTGGAAAGCACTGATCTTTTCTCATTGTATGAGATCCATTTCAAACGTGGCAAATCACCAATTGTTAAAAGTGCGCTTTTATGGGATTAAGTGGATTATTATTAGTATTATTATCATAATTTATTTATATAGCGCCACCATATTATGCAGCATTGTACAGAGAATAATTTTCATTCATTTCAGTTCCTGCCCCATTAGAACGTACAGTCTTAATTTAGAATACATAAGCACACACGCCCACTAGGATTAATCTAAGTAGCCAATTACCTACTATGTATTTCTTTGAGTGGGAAGAAAGTGGTGTACAATGAGGAAATCCACGTAAACACAGGGAAAACATACAAACTCCACACAGATAGGGTCCCAGGTCTGGAATAGAACTCATGACCCCAACCCTATAAGACAGCAATGTTGACCACTCTGTCAACATGCTGCCCAACTCAGATTAGCCAAGGAAAAATAATTAATTTAGAAGAGCCCATAGTGCAACCAGCTTGTGAAGAGCACATGTACATGGCCTGGGTGAAAGACCCTGGCGGAAAGATTGGGACAAAAGCTGTTGAGGAAGTAGCTAACATGTGTTTTATGTTTTTTTTACAATGAGATAGAATTAATTATAGTAGACTTAATCTATAGAAAGAGTTTCAAATTGGAGATTGATCAGTAATATTTGCAAGGTTTACGATGTCCTTGCAGATTTTATTGTCTAGACAAAAATTGAGGTTAAAGAGGACAGCCCTGACTCTCCCCTCCTAATAAATGGAATGGCTGAGAACATCCTCCAATTACAGATACTTGAGCACAAGGACTGAAGTACTTTGCAAACCTAATCTTAGTACTATTTTATTTTTACATCCACTGCGAACAAAAGGGATGGCATCTGATTCTTCTTATCAAACTCAATCAAGATTACAAAACATAGAGCTCACCTGGTCCAAATCTGACATTAGAGGAGTTAGAAATATATATATATATATATATATATATATATATATATATATATATATATATATATAGTTTGTTTCTTTGTTTGTTGGCTTATATCCTCCACTGCTCTCAAGGTAAAGCTGCCAAGACAGTCTTACTTAGTTATTTAGTATCGACAGAGCAACAACTATTGAAAACATAATTTTTCTGTTGTAAACAATTGCTTGACTGCTGGAAGAAAACTTCACGAGAACATGACATAATGACAACGCAGCAAAGCAACAAATCTTATTTTATATATAGCATTTTTGGTCTATTGACCAAAGAATTTCCTAATATATACAATCTGCTACACATTACAAATCGGACCCGTGCAACGCCAGGTGACCCTATTAGTGGGATATGTTTTGCACCTTCTAGATGCACTGTGGGTGCATTTCTAGACACACTTTTGCCAATGTAAATAAAATGTCAGGCACACAAAACTGCCATATTTAATAAAAATTGTTCCTAGGCTACCAAGGCTTTTGTGTTGTGCCGCATGAATCAGGTCTAGTGTTGTTGTTGCTTTAGTGTTCCAGACTTTTCAGTAAAATGTCAAGCACACCCATTAAAACAGAGATATTATTAATCCAATGTTTCAATGAACACACCTTTAACAGGGAATACACTGCACTATATACCAGAATGTATTTGTATGCTGTACCAGGCACTGCATGTCCAACAGTCTATGAACACCCCTCCAATTGCTAATAAGGGCATAAAAATCAAGTATGCAGCCATGCAATCTTTATAGTCAAACATTAGCAGTACAATAGGTTGTACTGAAGAGCTCAGGTACTTTCAACATGGTATTGTCATAGGATGCCACCTTTGAAACTAGTCAGTTCATCAAATTTCTGTCCTACTAGAGATGCCTGGTCAACTATAAGTGCTGCTATTGTGAAGTGGAAACATCTAGGAGCAAAGACAGCTCAGCCGTGAAGTGTTAGGCTATAAAAGTTCACAGAATGCTGAGTGTAAAAATTGTCTTTTCTCAGTTGCAACTCTCCCTACTGAGTTCCAAACTGCCTCTGGAAGCCACTTCAGCACAAGAATCGCTAGTTGAGAGCTTCATGGATTGGGTTCCCATGGCCGAGCAGCTGCAAACAAACCTCAGATCACCAGGCTCAATGACAAACATCAACTGGAGTGATGCAAATTACAACATCATTGGACCCAGGTACAGTGGCAATGTATTCTCTGGAGTAACAAATAATTCTTCACCATCTGGCAGTCTCATGGATGAATTTGAGTGTGTTAGATGACAGAAGAATGTTTCCTACCTGACTGCATACTGCCAACTCTAAAGGTATAAAGGTATAATGATCTGGGGCTCTTTTTCGTGATTTTTGTGTTTTAGTTCCAGTGAAGGGAAATACTAATACTACAGTATACATATACATGCAATGACATCCTAGAGAATTGTGTGCTTCCAACTTTGTGGCAACCCCATCGAACACTTGATGAATTGATGAAAACCGACTACGAACCAGGACTTATCATCCAACTTCAATGCCTGATCCCACTAATGCTTTTGTGGCTGAATGGATGTCAATTCCTTCAGCCATGTTCCAAAATCTAGTGGAAATCCTTCCCAGAAGAGTGGAGGCTGTTATAGCAGGAAAGGGGGGACCAACTCTATATTAATGATTTTGGAAATGTTCAACAAGCACATATGTATGTGACGTTCACATGTCCACATACCTTTGGCAATGCAGAGTATAAAAAAAAACACATTCAGTGATCAGTTAATCATAATGTCACCACTTTGAAAATACTGTATCAGTAGCAAATAAAATTATAAATTATATAATACTGTGGCAGGGCAGTCCAATTTACACACAATTTGTGTGGCTTTCGCTCAGATTGTGTGGATTGATTTTTCTTTTTAAAATGTTGAGAGGAAGGTATAATAACCAATGTATAACACAGTATTACGTGTTTTATAATACAACCTCTGATGGAGCATTCCCAGGCAGCACACAAAAATCATAATTGCCCATAAACACTAGGGGCCTGACTCATTAAGGAGAGCAACGCAAGAAAAGGAGTGAATTTGATCCTGGACAAAACCATGTTACAGTGCAAGGTGCAAATTAGTTTAATATTTTTCACATAGGGAAAAGACTGGCTGCTTTTTCATGTAGCACACAAATACTTGCTTTATGTTTGCACTGAAATTTAAAGTTGATCTAGGACATGCCCTGTCCTATAAATCTGTCCCCACATTTTAAATTTACCTCCCCGTCCAATGCAACATGGTTTTGCCAAGGTGCAAAGTTACTACATTTTTTTGCTTTGCTCTCCTTAATTAATCAGGCCCTAGGCAATTAAGTCTGATGTATTAGTTTCCATTGATATTACTTGGATCATTATGAAAAGAAGGTCATACCTAAACAGGACTCCATTTAAAACCTAATAAAACAGTTACAAACATATCTGCAATCAATAGAATAAAATCAAACAAATGGGAGGCGTCTTCGAGTGATTAAAAGATAGAATAACAAATCTCAAAATATACCAGCAGATAAATATGTGGTTGGACTGTTTTCTGGTATGTTGTCAGGTATTTCAAATATGTTTCAAAAATGCTGTCAAATGTATGTGCCTTCTTGCATTTTTTCCTCTACATTTGGGGTAATATATGCAAATTCATTTGAAAAAGACCCCTGATTTTGGATATTATCAAGTATCTATCTGTAACATGGTTGTACTGTTAG
This sequence comes from Mixophyes fleayi, assembly GCF_038048845.1. Classification (NCBI taxonomy): domain Eukaryota; kingdom Metazoa; phylum Chordata; class Amphibia; order Anura; family Limnodynastidae; genus Mixophyes; species Mixophyes fleayi. The sequence goes on from NC_134406.1 coordinate 103,638,079, forward strand.
ATCTCAATATTATCTTTTTTGGTCACTTGAAGGCACCTACCATTTTTCAGATTTTATTCTACTTTGCCCGGATAGCAACAGGTATTTTGGCTAGCTGCCACCATCCATGGTGATGAAATTTAATGGACTGTATTTGGTGACAGTAATTGATAAACCAAATGTCATTGCACTAATAGTTGTGTTTAATCTTTATTTAGCTTGGATTAACCCTCATTCTTATTACAATATATTCAAACAGTCTAAATTTTCACTAGATAGTTATGAGTTTTGGCAGGTAGAAAGTCTATGGCCTATTCAAAAAAATTGTAGAAGCATGGTTTGGGTGGACCTTGGTGTGGTTTCAGTGAATCAAGAATGTTAGCAGGTATTTCAAATGTGTTTCAAAACAACTGTGAAATGCATGTGCACTTTTAAAGCCTTTTCACAGTGCTTTTGAAGATTGTTCATTAAAATAGATCCTCTTTCAGAAATTCAAATGACATCTAAACGTGTTCCAATCTTTCAAAAGTACTTATCAAATACACAATATTGAAGAGCTTCCGATAAAAGTGGGGGCACGTAGACATCACTGGCCTGAAGATAAAATAATTACAGGAGGTGCTGATGTGGAGGGCTTACCTGCTGGGCGAGGATCCAATGGCTTCCTCCATTCCCATGGCACTGCTCCCTGTTTTGCCTGGGTGGTGAGCCAATCCGAGCTCACCTCTCGGCTGTTTGAATGTTTGGCGCCGCGGCGAGCTAATCAGGGTCACCGCATCACACTGTGGCATCGCGACAATGCCGCATGACTTCGGCACGCCACCATTTTCAGTTCACCGAGGAGAGAGACTGAAGAGGACATCGGACAAGAGGCGGAGCGGTAAAGAAGAGAAGAAGACGTCGGACAGTAGGCGACGGCACGGTCAAGAACAGAAGATAAAATACGTCGCGCAAGAGACACCGGAAGCAGAGAGCCCTTGTCAGTGCTAGGAGGTACTCTGCAACCTGAAGACCGACGAGATCAACATCCGAAGACGGAGGCAGCGCGTGGAGGCAGTGTCAGACGGGGAAACTCCAAGAGAAGATCCCTGAAGACTTGGGAGATAGGAAGGGCCCTTCTGGGCATCATTTCTCTCTGGCCCCCGCCCGCACTCTTTCCTCCCAGAGAAGGGCACAAGGCCCTGTTGCAATTTGGGCACCAGGCCAGTGGCACCAGTAGTGGGCACAAGGCACTGCCACTGTTAGGGTATAGGCAGAGTATGTTGGGCATTAGGCCCCATAGTCTGGACACTAGGTCCAATAGGTAGTTGTTTTGGCACTAGATCCAATAGGTAGTTGTATGGGCACAAGGCCCCATAGTTAGTTGGTTGGGCACAAGGCCCAGAGTTGTAGAGAGGCACAGGCCTCTGAGTTAGTAGGGGTGCAAGGCTCCTGATAGGGTATCAGGGCAGCAGCCCTATAGTTATTAGAAGGTCATTAGGTCCTTGTGGTTAGAGGGTCTCTAGGTCCTGGTTGTTAGCAGGGCAGTAGGCCCTTATAGTTGACAGTAGGCAATAGGCCTTGGTTTAGTAGGACGCTAGGCCCTTGGTAGTGTAGGGACACTTGGTCCCTTGATAGTTAAACATTGAAGTTACTGATAGTGGCATTCAAGGCCCCTCTACCTGTCTGAAAGGACACCTGAAGTCCTGAGCCCCAAGACAAGGCAGGCTTAACAGCCGGGGTTCAGGCCACGGGCGGAGGCCAGTGGGTGTCTGAGTTCCAGTGGATACAGGTGGCCAAGAGCAGGTAAGTAGGAGCAGCATCGGTCTGCTCCCAGGAAAGTAGCTGGTGACCATATGTAAGGTGGTCACTGGCAAGTGACATGCCAAATAGTTTATTATTTGTATCCACCTGTCTCCTTTAGTGTATTCCACTGCACAGTCAAGGAGTCACTTCACTGAACACGGTGCTGAGATGGAGAGCGGCAGGGGTGAGTCCAAAGCAGACGGTAGGCGGTCATCGTTTGTATGGTAAGATATCTGCGTGCGTCTGTCATGTTCCCCCGCAGGCATTACATTTTGGCGTAGCTAGCAGGATCCCACGTACCACGATGACAGACCCAAACAGCAGTACGCCCCACTCCCCAAGCGCCTTGCCTACAGTGATGGCCATGGGAGCCGTGTTGACCCATCTACCCATGTTTGATGCAAGAAGCCTTTCATTAACCAACTGACAGGAATGGTAACATGGCACCGCCCGTTTATACCAGATTACCAGTGCCATGAAAGTGGAGCTTGCACTGAATGCCCTAGTAGGTGACGCCAGGAGGACTGTTTGCATTGCCATCTACTGAATAAACTTTGATTTGGTTGCAACCATCTGCCTTTGTGATTTTCAAAGAACCAACCAGGACATATAATCTACACAGTTCACAAGTCAGGGGAGGACACAGGTGTGTGGATGCACAAGTTACGGGAAGACACAAGTGTTGGTACACAAGTCAAGGTAGGGCACAGGTGGGTGGGTGCACAGGTCAGAGGAGGGCACAGGTGTGTGGGTGCACGAGTCAGGGGAGAACATATACTATTAGTACAATTATACAGATCTTACTACACAAAAATCAGTAGAGATGCAACAAGGAGTAATCCAGCTGATTCAGATTAGATGATTTCTAGTTTACTTTATGATATACAGAACCCAAGGGGGTAAATTATAATCCATAGGCTTAACCAAAGTGTCAGCTGACACATGAAGCTTGTTTACTTGTACAAGTTGAAATCAGTAGTCACCTTGATGCATGTATGACTCCTGAGCTCTGTAAACAACAGCAGATTTGCACAATAAACGGTTTCCAGTGTAAAGGACAGTGTCCACTTAACAATCTGTCTTGTGGGCTAAGCAACTCTCTCCCAGCAACTGTAGAGTTAAAAAACTTTGAATTCTCTCATCAGCGACCATTTCAGGCAGATTCAATCAGCTTGTTGATAACTTTAAATACAGCAGATTTGGCTGGAACAAATTCTTCATTTAGACAGTGCTATAACACCTCTCAACAGCAATATTACAGTCCCGGTCAGAGGTTTTAATAATACAGTTTGAATAACTTGACCATAGCAAAGCAAAAAGAAACTTATCTGTCTTCATGTGAGTCCTGTTGACATCTCATGGGCAGTGGCAAGGTAGGTCTTTTCCTATACTGCAAAGGTGCTTCTTTCTGGGCTGGCTGCAAACATTCCTCAGGACAACAATTCAGCCATAGCCTTCAATGGCTCTTTGCGGGAAGATCCTGCATTAGCTTAACCAGCAGTCTGGCCTGTAGTTTGCAGTCTCTTCACTCAAAAATGGCTAACACAACTTGCATTTAACTCCCCAGAGGCATTCTGGTGAACTATATTTTTTTGAATGAGTGCATACAGTAATATACCTGTGATTTGCAGGTATTACATCTGTGCTCATATAGTCTGCTCAGTGGGAAGGCTCAAAGCCTTATAGGGAGGAGAGTGACTGGAAAATAGGGGCAATGATTGGAAAATGTTAGCATGTCTCTATGATACAGTTCCACTTTAAAATGTATTATGTGGCTGGTGAATTTTATCACTACCAGGGTTATCGCTGATGATAAACCTTTGATGCATAAGGTGAAATTAATAAATCCCTCCTGAAACATAACTTTTCATCCTTTTATAAATCTGCCATTTAGTGCATTCAACTTCAATGAGGAATCTCTGAATGAGTCTTAAAATCTCATTAGCGTGTGTGATAAAGGGATTTTGTTCTTAAATAGAACATACAAGGTATTAGAAGTTTCCTATTCAATAGCTGAGCAAAAATTATTAAAATCAGAAGATTGTGCTTACCTGCCATCCCCAGGTTGGTCCATGTTGCTTCTGATCAGCAGCCACCAGGACTCCAATCTAATTCAGCAGAAGAGGAGGAAGAAGGTATGGGATAAAGAGGAGGGAAGTGGAAGAAGAAGGGGGAGAAGTGAAAGAAGAGCGGAAAGTAGGTGTTGGGGGCAAATGGTAGATGAGGATGGGGGGATAAATAACACAAAGGGGAGGACAAAGCGGAAGATAGCGGAAGACATACAAAATTACACACAAAAAAGGGTAAAGAAAGAAACAAACACACAGTAAACAGAGATGCACAGACACACAAAGTGGGGAGGAGATAGATAACACATACAGGGGGTTATTCAATTGTCAGCGAGTTTTTCTTTTGAGTATGTTAAGTCATTTTTACACTGTTTTTTATAATTTTCGAGCGGGTTAACTTTACCCGCAATTCAATTCCATTTGTAACGCTACTTTTTTTTCATCGAAAGGTCCTCTTGCGCTCCAGTAGAAGGTCTATTGAAAGTATAGGGTGTGCGAGAGGCAGCCGCGTTAAAAGCTATTCAATTGTTTTTTAACGCGGCGAGTAAAATAGGCAAATATGCTGTTTTATTTCGCACCTCTTTGAGGTGTGTTAAAAATAGAAAACCTCTGAAAAGTATTTCAAATAATGGAAAAATGTTGAAAAAAAGTTAAACTTATGTCTATCACTAATGCCTAACTTGTGTAAGTTGATTGTGTAAAAATAATGAAATAAAAAAATAAAAAATAAATACATTTAAAAAAATCACTAATTAATTATATTTATGTATGTTTTTGGTACAATTATGAATGTAGTAATGTGTTTTGACATGGTATAGATGATTGTATGGTAAAAAATAGTTCACTAAAAAAAATGCTAAAGTAAGTACTGTAATGTAGATATTATCAATGTGTATAAATGTGTAATGCAATCTAATGTATGGAAATGTATGCAAAACCTTTTTTTTGTGTTATACATGACAGCGTTAAAACTCCCCTTCACTCTCATAAAATCTCGCAAACGCAATTTTTAACGCACAGGGTTAGCGTTTCCTCTTTTCAAATTGAATTGCACGAGTTTTCCCGCAGAGGTCGCTATTGCCGGCAAACACCCGCAGGAGATTTTTTTTTTTAACACGGCAGGGAAAAAAAAAATCTCGATAAAAATTTAATACCCTCCACAGAATTGGAGACAGGAATTCACAAAGGGAGAGACAGAGACAGGTGATGAGACATGTAGACACACAGCAGTTGGGGAAACTATGTGGACAGCAGAAAAAAGAATGGGAAGCAGTGGGAGGAGGAAATCTGTCCAAGAATCATGATGTTTGATTAGAGGAGCAGATATCGGAACTGCCTTTATTACATGTGGCACAATTGGCTGCATGCTGCCTATTCCCTTATAGAGGCAGTATCGCACAATTGTGCAAAGATATGGGGGCGATCCTTTGTGTGCACTGACAGGCTCTTCATACCTGCTCCAGGATGTGTAGCGACTGCGGGGAACAGGACAGACGCAACACAAAAGAACTTACCTTGTAAACGATGGTCACCTCCAGTCCGCCTCCGATATCCCAGCTGCGACCCGATCCCAGCAGATCCACAACCGCAACCCTGGTCACCTCCAACCACGTCCCTCTAAGAAAGAGACAGAGTTTACGGCCGTGCCTACCAGGTAAGGGCTGTCCGAGAATACGGCAATGAACAAGAACACTCTCAGTCCAAGCTCCCTTGCCGCCTCCTCACTTTGCTCTTGCCAAGGCACGGGGGACTACAGGCACTTGAGACCAGGACTAGTCCCGCCTCAAGTACCTCGCACACCTGCCGGTGAGGGCCTAACCGAAAGGGGGAATCGAGCGTGATACTCACCGGGACACTCCCACTCCGATCCGGTTCTCCTGCACCTCCCCGACACCTGCGGATGACAAGGAACACACAGCCTCCCTCTGCGCTGTCAGTGAGACTAAGATGGGCACCCACAAATGCTAAGCTGTCTACAATAGCGACCCGACTCTAACAACACTCTAATGGTCGGCAACGCAACTAAACTATACAGCTGCAACTAACTAGGTGTGGTGCACTAACGGAACTGCTCACTAACCACTACAGGGAACACCAGCCGGTGTTCACGGACTAAACCGGAGGGCGGTTCCTAACCCCCTCACCCAGGCTGTACCAAGAAGCTGCCTTCTTGCTATGGGGTCACCCACGGATCCTAAGGTCCGGCTGCACCAGGCCCGACTGAGGCTCACTGGAACAGCACACTAACCTGCGTACAGACTGCCGCCCGAAACAGCTGATCGAACTGAACCGCCCGACTGCCTGCACCCAGATATCGAACACATATTCCACTCCGGAACCGCCAGGGAACCTGCATGGAACTGAGGACTGGGACACTCAACCCGAACCACGGGACGCCCCCTGGAACTGCGTTGAGCTGTGCTGCACTGCCACTGACTCACTCAGTCACCCCCTCTGGAAACCAGTGCGCCCCCAGGGACCTAAGGGACAGGAAAACTACGTGTGTTCTTCCCTGACTATGTGTACGCTGGTAACTACACTTGTCCCCCACAGCACGGGTTAGTACAGGAAAACACAGGGAACAAGAGCCTACCTTTAATGGGGGCCTGACGTCTTGCCCCTGGACACAATTAGGTAGCACACCCCAAAATACAGTAATACAAACAATACTCACCGCACAGACAGAATACAGTAATACAGTACTTTGTACGCTACTCACCAGAGCACACCGCTACTAACCAACCAGCCGGTTGCTACAGCACCCACAGGAGCATCCGCTCTACTGTACTTCCTAACTCCGTGTGCTCACCTCACACAGGACCGCCCTACACTCACGAGGCTCTCACGCCTCTACCACACCACCAGGGCCGTCTGCCCTTCACACCATGTGCCTCTCTGCCCAGCTACATACAGAGCCTTGTGCTCTGAGTATGGGCCTCAGCCCCCTCTCTAACTCAGGGCTCTGAGCCCACTAACTAGTGCCTTGTGCCCTGCTACCGAGGGGCTCTAGCCCCCGCCTACTGAGGCCTGTGGCCTCCCTAACTATCTACTAGGGCCTTGTGCCCTTTCTAGCCTATGGGCTACCAGCCCCTACTCAGGCCCTGTGGCCTTCCTATGGCCTATAGGCCACTAACTACCTAAGGACCTTGTGCCGTTGCACCTGGGGGCTCTGAGCCTCCCCTCACCTAACTAACTAACAGGGCCTTGTGCCCGTTAACACTTTATGGCCTACTGGCCCACTACTTCACAACCAAGGGCCTATTGCCCGGTCCCTGGGCCTTGTGCCCCTTATACACTGTCTCCACGGGCCTTGTGCCCGACCATGGCCACGGGCCTAGTGCCCGACCTAACACTGAGGCTACTTACCTGCTCTGCACAGGACTCTCAGCTTGCCACACTGTCTTCCTTCTTCTTTCTCCGGGTCTTCCAGACCCTCCAGCCGGCGGCGCCTCTTATCCTCTTCGGCGCTGTTGAGGGCTGCTTGGCGGGGGCGCTCTTAGCCCTTACAAGGGCTCCCCGCCGACGATCTCCGCTGCTTTTCTTGTTCCGCCGCTCCGGACGTCCCACGACATCCTTCTCTCTCCGCCGCCGACTCTCTTCTGCCAAAATGGCACCGCCCGGCGACTTATATAGTCGCCGATGTGACGTCATTAGCCGGCGCGAGGGCCGATTGGCTCGCGTGGGCGCCAATCTTTTAAAGGGCGGGGCGCGAGCCGCAATTGGCTCGCGTATCCGGCCGCTGATTGGCCAGCGGAGAAAGATGAGCCCTGATTGGCTCATTCTTCCTCCGCGGACAGGACCTGCAGGAAGGAAGTCATACTTACCGCCGCTGGAGCGCTGGACGTGTAAATCACTTCTTTCTTCCTTCTTCACCCTCTTGCTGGGCACAGGAGCTGGGGACATCCTCCGTCCATTCAGGGACACGGCGGCAGCGGGCATCTTCGCCCGCTTCTCAGGTACCGGCGACATCTCCACAGATGTGCGGCCGCATCATATCTGCCCCGGGCAGTTAGCTAATGAAAAGGTACTGGTAGTTCCAGATGAATGTGAGAGTTAAACAGTAAAACATAGTATAAATATCGGCTGGCACATTGGTGGAACACCAATATGTTTTGCACTGCAGATCAAGTGTGCTTCATAAATGAGGTCCATTGTATGTAAATAATAATAGATATTTTAAGCAGCTTACACTCTCATTGATCGAACAAATGAGTCATGTTCTAAGAATATAAACCACAGTAATACTTGGAACACTTGAATTGCAAGAGCAATGAGAGAGCTGATTTTGGTGAATAATCATATCATCCTAAATGTGCAATGGCTGCTATGCAGGATAAAAGTCATTAATGATTAATCAGTTGGGTTCTGCCAAACATTCTTGTGGGTTTGGCGGATATTCTGTAAAGTCAGTTTTTGTACAAATGAATACTTGGAATAAATTACAACTATATTTTTTAATGATTCACAATTAGGGTTCTCATATTAACAACATGCAGTTTTATCTAGCAATTAATTACTCACCACCAGTAATATATATACACCACACTGTTTATGTGGCCTTTAAAAGACTCCTTCGTTACTAGAATCTATATATATATATATATATGTTAGTGGTCGCGGCGGCTCCGGGCACCGCCGCGACTCTCCTGCTGCTCCTAGTGATGTCCCGGCCGTTGCTTCCGGTTTCTGTGTCCCGGTTGCCTGGGCAACAACCGGGATGCCTTGGTCTCACTGACTCCGCGCCCGGCCAGCTGTCAAACAGCCGGGCGCGTGCGCATAAGTGTAGGTAGGGCCAGCCCTGCATGTCTCTCAAGTTCAGCCAATCAAGGCTGATTTTGGCTTCATTATTGCTGGCACTCTCTAGACATGATTGGCTGCAGGCTCTGCATATCCATTATACTGCAGCTGAGGACACATTCTGAACTGGGTTCTGATTGGCCATCTGTACTATTTAAGGCAGTGAGGTCTGCAGCCTCACTGCCGGTTATAGCGTTCTGTCCTCAGTCCTGCTGCCTGCTTGTACTATCCGTTTAGGTTCCTGCTACCTTAGATTTGACCACCCGTGTTTGACCCCTGCTTGTTATTGGACCTGTGACCCTTCTCTTCTGACCTTGACCTTTTGCCTGGAATTCGGATTTTGCCTCTCTGCTTGTGAGTTTGACCCTTCGCTTGCCCTTGGATATTGCATCTGTGCCTGTGACCTTTGGGCCTTGGATTTCTCTTATACTACAGTCCACCAATCACTCCACTTCTGGGAAACTCCTTTAAGTCAGTATACGCTACTCGACCCTCGGTCGGCCCGCAGCCCAGTCTGTCCCCACCACTAGGGGCTCCAGCGAACACCTGGCCTTCTGAGTAGTTCCCGAGTTTCACTGTACTGACTTGGGAGTTCCTAAATATATATATATATATATATATATATATATATATATATATACATATATATATATATATATATTAAAGTCCTGATTTTAGTATGCAAACCGTCCAACACAGTGTTCAGTGTAGTGGGGCAGATTATATGATACAGTATCCTCACCAGTGACCTGTGTAATCAAAACATTGAGGAGCTACATCATGTTTGAGCCACTAGAAATGATGTTGTTGATGCCAGTGCTACAGTGCAATGCTGCTACATGTCAGCATAACAGTGGAGTGATCTTCCTGTGTTTGTTTCGGTTAACTATTCAATCAACTGTGCCAATGCTTCTAAAGTAGTTTTTCATCTTGAAATCTCATCTAAAGAGTCTTCTCTATTTCATGAAGCAGGAGAAGCAGACAAAATCAGTGATGAAACCCAAAATTGTGTGTCTGTGTGCTGTGGAAAAGACTACGTGGGAATTTAACCCTGTCTGCAAAGTTATGGTCTTGGCTGAGGTTATAGTTAGTTGAACTGTTGCAACCCTGTACCTGTCAGTTACCATTAGTCAAAGAAACACTTCCTTCTAACATGACAACCTGCTGCAAAAGGGAGAAAGAGAGCATGATGGACAAATTAAGTTAACCATAAGAGTCCAGTTATCTTATTTATATTATACAGCTCAGTAATAAAAATCTTGTTTTATCTATTGTAGAAATCACCAAATAAAGACTCCTTGCTCCAGGTATTCTCAAGCAGTAGCTGTTTTATTTGCAGCATAAAACAGCACATCACCAACATAAACAATCCATGGCTTCCTGACGCACTATCTTAGCCCACAATCACTGACTATCGTCCGGCCACTTGTCAGCATCGGAAGCCCCGCCCACCAGATCCCACAATACTTTTATACACATGCACACACCACAGCAATAACACCCATGTTGTGCTCCTGTGTGTCTGTGTGCTGTGGAAAAGACTAAGTGGGAATTTAACCCTGTCTGCAGGCTGTACCTGCAAACTCTCTGGGATTTTACCTTTCCTTGTGCAGGAAAGGTGTGGCAAATAACCCTCTTTGCCACACTATATGTATATATATTTATATATATATGTATCGAAAAAGTAAGCTTTTAGACAACATACCGACAACGTGACAATGCAAGAAAGCAACAGAGCAACAAATATTAAACTTTAACCATAGGATCCTGTTCTGAGCCTGCATTCGGAAACACCTCTGCACCGACTGAGATGTAACCAACGCACGGTGGACTAGTTGGATCCTGGCCAGGTTTTAGGGATATTAGGGTCCCGGTTGGAACTACTGTTGGTGTACACTAGGCAGAACTTTGACCTGGGGAGCCTGTTCTTAGCCTTCCACTGAATGGATTTAGACAAAAAAAGTCATAGACTGGTAACATTATATCCTAGAAGACATACTAGACGGTTGAGGTCCTGGTCAGACCTCCCATTGGTGTAAACTGGGCAGAACTTAGACTCAGGGAGCCTGTTCTGGGCCTTCCACTGGATGGATTTGGATGGCATTTAATATGAAAACAAAAACAACACTGGGCTGCCAACACATGGGTGTGTTGGAAGAGCTGCTAAGCTGCTAATTATTTTTAAAAGGTTGACAGTTACATCAAAGTCATTGATAACTTAATAACTTGAAGATTTAAATCTGTGCAACTCTAGGTACTTCAGCTAGTATATACTACATATTATATATTAAATAATGTGATTCCTTAAAGGACTATTCTGGTACAGTAGATGTATTTGCAGCTCAGGAACTGTCTCTGGTGTGCTGTGTTTTGGCTGTTGTCTGATGAGAGGGAAAAAGAAGCAGTGTGTGAATATTCTGTATCAGCTCTTGTTAGCAACATTGCAGTAGAACTGACAGTGGAAATCACTAGATACCTAGTAGCCTCTTATTTCAGCGACATTCTAAGGAACTTGCCCAAGCCCTGACAAGAGACTAGTAGAAAGTCTAATAAAATCTGTATCAGAGCCATAATAGGAGAGCTCTTTCTTTAATATAAGCTCTGTATCTGACCTGATCAGCAAAGAGGAAGTGGGGGGGCTACATTCCTTTTCATGGCTTGGATTTAAAGTCTTCAAACTGCATAGAAAGATGAAAGCTCAACAGCCTTATGATTCAATAACAATGAGCTCTATTTACTCACTTAAATAGAGCTGAAGAGCTCTGTTTTTAGAGCAGAATGACAACCTATGTACTATTAGTTAATACATGAAACACGCAGCAAAGCTGACCTCCACCACCTCTGAGGTGGTAGAGGATTTTAATGTACAGAGAAAGGGAGGAGCAGTGCACACCCCACATGTAATGACTACTCTAATTACAATGCACCACTGTTTCCTCCTCTGGAAACAAATGGGCTATTTGGACAAAGCAACATAAAGGAGGTAAATATGAAGGAAAGTTTCCTTTGCAACTTTGAATACTGGTCACGAAGGAATGGCATCTATTGCACAGTGGGCAACTATGGAATGGACTAAATTTCATACTGACAACAGTTCTATTTTACATTGTCTACCAAGGAATAGGCTCCCTTGCACACTGACAGCAAGAGAACAAATTCTATTTCACAGTGGCCACTGGGAAAGGTCTCTATTGCACAATGATCCACCAAACAATGGGCTCTGCTATACACTGGTAACTAGGAATTTGGCCCTATTGTACACTGTGCAACCAGCTATGGGCTCTGTTTTTATACTGGTCTCCAAAAATGGGCTTCACTGGATAATGACCATCAAGAATGTGCTCTATAGTGTACTGGCCACCAAGGTGTAGGACATACTTCAAAATGGCAACTATGGGATAAGCTATATTTCACATTGGCCACCAGGGAATGGACTATATTGTACATGTACCTCCAGGGAATGAGGTCCATAGCATATTATCCATAAAAGAATGGTTTCTATTTTACACTGGTACATCAGGGAATGGGCTGTACATCACATCTAACACCAGTAAATGGGCTTTAATGTACACTTACCACCAGGAAATGTGCACTCTATTACACATTGAGCCACCATAGAATTGGCTCTGTGGAACAGTAACAATCAAGCATGACATATTGTTGTGCACTGACAACTCGGAAATGGAATCTATTGTACACTGGGAAACAAGGGAATGGGTTCTGGTGTACACTGGCAACCAAGGATTGGCTTCTGTCTCACACTGGTTACTAAAAATAGTCTTTTGTTTATACTTGTCACCAAAAGTTTGGCTTGGGCTTTGTATTGTACAGTCATGGCCCAAAGTTTTGAGAATGACACGTATATTATTATTCACAAAGTCTGCTGCCTCAGGTTTTATGATGGCAATTGGCATATACTCCAGAATGTCATGAAGAGTGATCAGATGGATTGCAATTCATTTCTAAGTCCCTCTTTGTCATGACAATGAACTTTATCCCAAAAACAACATTTCCACTGCATTTCTTCCCTGCCACAATAGGACCAGCTGACATCAGTTCAGTGATTCTCTCGTTAACACAGGTGAGAGTGTTGACGAGGACAAGGCAGGAGATCCCTCTGTCATGCTGATTGAGTTAGAATAACAGACTGGACGCTTGAAAATGAGGGTGGTGCTTGAAATCATTGTTCTTCCACTATTAACCATAGTTAGCTGGAAGGAAACATGTGCAGTCATTGCTTTGCTTTGCACAAAAAGGGCTTTACATGCAAGAATATTGCTGCTTGTACTAAATCAACCATTTATCGGCTCATCAAGAGCTGTGAAGAAGGCTTCAGGACACCCAAGAATAACCAGCAAGTGCCAGGACCGTCTCCTAAAGTTAATTCAGCTGCGGGATCCGGCACCACCAGTGCAGAGCTTGCTCTGGAATGGCAGCAGGCAGGTGTGAGTACATCTGTACACACAGTGAGGCAAAGACTTTTGGAGGATGGCCTGGTGTCAAGAAGGCCAGCAAAGAAGCCTCTTCTCTCCAGGTAAAAACATCAGGGACAGACTGATATTCTGCAAAAGGTACAGGGATTGGACTGCTAAGGACTGGGGTAAAGTCATTTTTTCTGATGAATCCCCTTTCAGATTGTTTGGGGTATCGGAAAAAATGCTTGTCTGAAGAAGGAAAGGTGAGCACTACCTTCAGTCCTGTGTCATGCCAACAGCCAAGGGAGTGGGCTCACTCACGATTTTGCCCTAAGCACATAGCCATGAATAAAGAATGGTACCAAAACATCCTCCAAGAGCAACTTCTCCCAACTATCCAAGAACAGTGGTGACTAACAATGCCTTTTTCAGCATGATGGAGCACCTTGTCATAAGGCAAAAGGGATAACTAAGTGGCTCGGGGATCAAAACATCAAATTTTTGGATCCATGGGCAGGAATCTCCCTTGACCTTAATCCCATTGAGAACTTGTGGTCAATCCCCAAGTGGCAGGTGGACAAACAAAAATCCACAAATTCTGACAAACTCCAAGTATTGATTAGGCAAGAATGGGTGGACATCAGTCAGTATGTGGCCCAGAAGTTGATTGACAGCATGCCAGGGCAGAGGTCTTCAAAAAGAAGGGTCAACACTGCAAACATTAACTATTTGCATAAACTTAATGTAATTGTCAGTAAGAGCCTTTGACACTTATGTAATGCTTGTAATTTGACTTCAGTATACCATAGCAACATCTGACAAAAAGGTCTAACAACACTGAGTCATTCTCAAAACTTTTGGCCATGACTGTAGTGACCAGACTCTGTATTCTACACTAGTTCCCAGAGAATGTGACTAGTGTAGATACAACCTTGCCTATGCCCTTTTGACACCTTAAACACAATCTTTGAAGTACTGAAAAAATTATATTCCCATCAGACATCTCTATTTCTGTTGACAAAACCACAATAAAATCTACCCTTCAAGCTTGTCACTTAGGTGTAATTGAATCAAAACTGTCCTTTGTTCCTTACATCCAATTTGCATTTAACTCAAGTTGCAAACATTTGCAGTGATAAATGAGGAATTGTAGTTAATATGTCTAATCCAGTACATAACTAAGATGACAGAGTCAAAATAAAATATGAATTGTCATAGATATAGTTAACGGTTAAAATGTCTGTGTGTAATTTCTAAACCGGCAGCCATTTGTTTTAATTAACATCTCTTCCTAACAGCAGACACCCAGCTGGGCAGATGTCTTGTAGAAAAAATGTTTTTTGCATCTTCATAGATTAACTGTCGCCCAACTAACAGGGTCCCTGCTGATAACTATCTTAGTTAAAGATTTTTAGTAAAAATCAGAGAATGTTGGCATGAAAATGTGTTATTTTTGTCAGAACAATGTGACTACATATGCTGGGGAGACATAGAGATTATATGAAATTTCAAGGAACTCCAGCTGTAGGAACCTATCACACATGACAAGACTTATGTGTTTATATAACAACCTCACAATAATCTTTTTCATATTTTATGTTATAAGCAATACCTGTGTCAATTTAAACTCAAGGACAGAAAAGGCATAAAGAATGCTACTAAAAATTAGCCACAGAGAAAATATAGTATTCATATATCTTCCAGAAAGAGTCTTAATTATATCATAATACTTTCATATTTGATATGAAATTGTGCAGGATTGGTGATGACCCGCCAATTGAATGAGTAATTGTGTCTCTTTGATATTTCAGAGTAAAGATATGGATGGATAATGATTTGGGCTATTTTCTGAACAAATTATGATTCACACTCACAGGTAAGTAACCCCAAATTAGCATATCCACTGCCCCTCAGAGGGACATCCCAGGAGAACATGTTCATAAACCCCCTACATGCTATGAAAATTTTTCTGTCTTCTTGGGGACCAATCAAATTGAGAACTGTCCTACTTCTGCATACAGATTATACTGTGTAAGTGTAATATCTTCTGTAAACTTGTATCCCTTGTTTAATAATTGATATACATTTATTTTTGTATTTCATTTATTATATCTTTTCATACACAGTTTGTATACTATATATAAATTGTAATAAGTTTGCCCTTGATACTCTAAAGAAACCTTTTTAGGAAGAAAGGTATTGTTTGGCTGTGTTGTGTTAATTATTTGCATGCTTTGACTCTTGACTCTGAATATTGGTGTTTGAAATTGTTACTCTCTTATTGCTAGCAATGATTATAGTGTGTGCCAGTGTGTACAGTCCTGTATCAGAATTTATATACCTATAGCCATAATACATTAAGTGGTAGCAGAGATTAGGTGTATATGGATATGAAAGAACTGTTTGGGGAGGGTGATTTAGTGAGACCTGTAACCTGTGTGATAGGTGTGTGAAAGGTTGAGTGCTGAAATCCTATGTAACCCATTACTGTGAACATCCACATAACAGAAACGGAGATCTCTGACAAAATCTAAGAAACATTTACACAAAATGCACATATTTCACATAAGACACTGCAAAACGATTAATTCATGCACTCAATCAGGGCCTGATTCATTAACAAATGCAAAACAAAAGTAATGTGCGTTTTTTAAAACAACGCACGTACATCGGGCATATGCGCGTTCGTATTCAACAAGGAGCAGATCTGAAGAAACATATGTTGATGAATATGGATCTAAGTTCACTGTGCTCTAACAGACAATACACCGCAGGATAAACAAAAACACGTACCTTAATCTTTAATCGGATGGTGCTCGAGCTTGGCACGCGCTTACTGTACATTGACTACGTGCATAGGTCCACTCCCTTATCCGTTCCATCCCTGAAATCGTAGTCTGTAGTAAGGGTCTTTTAATTTAGAAGATGAATTGGACGTTCCTGCATTCTCTGACATATGGTTAATTTCTGGGTATGCACAGTACCATTTTATGCAAAATAGGACACATAACGGCATTTATGGGCCTTAATAAATCAGGCCCATAATGTCTAGTATTGGCTATTGCGATTCCTTTCTACTGGTTTTCCCTTAAAATACATACATCTTTACAATTGTATTTTGAATGCAGCGACTAGACTGATTTCTCTTGCAGTGCGGTCTTCTACCGCTGCTCCACTCTATCAGGCTGTATTAGTTGCTGGTATACCAAATCCAATATAAAATACGTCTGCTAACATTCAAAAGCATTAAAATCTCATTGACAAACATCTCTTCTCTTGTCTCAAAATTTCTCCCAACTAAACCTCTCCCCCACTTTTTGTGACTGCACCCACTCCGTGTAATTGCTTCCTTCGTACACCAAGGGGTATATTTAGTAAACTGTGGGTTTGAAAAAGTGGAGATGTTGCCTATAGCAACCAATCAGATTCTAGCTGTCATTTTATAGAATGTACTAATAAAAATGAGAGCTTGAATCTGGTTGCTATAAGCAACATCTCCATTTTTTCAAATCCGCAGTTTAGTAAATATACCCCCAAGACTTTTCCTTAACTCCCAAATCTGAGCGCCTTCACTGAAAACTCACATCTTTAAGCTAGTTTATCAAATATCTGAAACATCTTCTTAACCTCAATAGGCTATTGTACTGGATTACTATCCCTCTACAGTGTTCACTTAAAACTTACATTGATTCGGCTTATATACTCAAAGAACCGTTTGATCACAAATAAACATTGCTGTGTGACTGGATCATAAACCACCAATAATCACTATTTTCCCCTTTTCCATCTGACTGGATCTATAAACAATCTGTGGCACTTAATATCATGTAATAAGTTTATGTTTTACAATACATTGCAAGCTTGTGAGCAGAACCCTCTTTTTCTGTCTATTAATACCCAGTCTTGTATTATTACTGTGTTTGTTCCCAATTATAAAGCGCTGCAGAATATGCTGGCGCTATATAAATATAAGTTAATGTAACACCCCCTTTTTCCAAGATGTGTGTGGTTTTTCTGATTATTAACCTTTTTACCTTGAAGTCTTCTGTGAAGTGCCTTACTCAGGGTTCATTAATATCTTGGTTGCGTAATGTTGATGGAATAGCAACACGAGAGGATGACTAAGAAGCTCTCCTACCACCTACTTAAACCACAGACACACATAAATAAAGTAAAAAAACAGTTTTTGTTGCTTTTGTTATCAAAAATATATATCTCTAGGTCAAAGGGTATTATAGAAGTAGTCTGTAACATATTAAACATAGAAACATATAAACTAGCACATATCAAACAATGACATATTTATCTGGTTTCACAACATAGCATAGATGCAATTTTCTACCCCTTGTCCACAGAAATAACTTGCATTAATATGGCAGGATGCATACTAGGGATGTGCACCGGCGACTTTTGAGGTCTCGTGTTTTGTGTTTTGGATCCGGATTTTCGTTATTTTTGAGGTTCGGATTTGTCTCGCAAAACACTTGACGAAAGGTCTCGGTTCGGATTTAAGGTTTTGGATTCGGATTTTTTTGCAAAAAAACATAAAAAGTTTAAAAATCAAGTTTTTGGGCTTATTTTCACTCCTAGGCTATTATTAACCTCAATAACATTCAATAACAAGCATTTCCACTAATTTACAGTGTATTCTGAACACCTCACAATATAGTTATTAGTCCAAAACGTTGCAACAAGGTATCTTTCTGGACTGCGTAGAGGAGTGGGTCACCACAATATATATTAAAAACCCTGAACTTTTATGAATCGCACCAATAAATGTACCTGGACTGCGTAGAGGAGTGGGTCACCACAATATATATTAAAAACCCTGAACTTTTATGAATCGCACCAATAAATGTACCTGGACTGCGTAGAGGAGTGGGTCACCACAATATCTTAAAAACCCTGAACTTTTATGAATCGCACCAATAAATGTACCTGGACTGCGTAGAGGAGTGGGTCACCACAATATCTTAAAAACCCTGAACTTTCATGAATCGCACCAATAAATGTACCTGGACTGCGTAGAGGAGTGGGCACTGGGCACCACAATAAAATATATAAAAAACCTTCAACAGATCTGCATTACACTACACATACGGCTGCTCCTCCATCCTCTCCATCATATACATGTTGGAGTTTTAGCGTGTGACAACCTCTTGTTTTTGATAATGTCAGTGCATTTTGAATATTTTTCAATTTGCCCCACACCACTGAATGTACTTTATCTATGATACGCATCTATCTATCTTGACTGCATAGTGGGGTGGCCCCGGTACCCAATTTGATACCGGGGCCACAATACCTCCTCCAAACATGGTACAGACAATTCGTCATTGAGATCCCAGACAGACAGGGTCAAAGTGTTATTGTTTGACTTTGTAAACCCAAAAAACTGTCCCTGTTGCACATAGTCGTGCAATGAAGACTGACTTTTTCATTTAAAGGCACGATCTTTCAAGTGTAGTGTTTGTAAGTCTAAGTCATATTATACTTTTGGTAAAATTGGTTTATTTTGTTCCTCTTTATGGTAATTAGTAATAGAATTAAAGTATGAAATAGAATTAAAGTATGAAATAGAATTAAAGTATTAAATAGAATTAAAGTATGAAATAGAGTGGTATATAGAGTTGTAGTGTGGTATAGATAGAGTGGTCCACACAATATAATAATAATAAAACCCTCAACTGGTCTGAATTCCACCAAACAAGTATCTGGACTGCATAGTGGGGTGGCCCCGGTACCCAATTTGGTACCAAGGCCACAATATAATTAAAAAATTGGGCATCAACTGTCACCGTTGTTTAATATCTGATACACCTAAATATGGACTGCACAGTGGAGTGGCCCCGGTAGTAAATTTGGTGCCGGGGCCACAATACCTCCTCCAACTTCCAAGTGTAGTGTTTATAAAGACAGACAGCGTCGAAGTGTTATTAGTTGACTTTCTTAACCCTAAAATTGTCCCTGTTGCAAATATTCGTGCAATGGACAGTTACTTTTTTATTGAAAGACTCAAGCTTTCAAGTGTAGTGTTTATAAAATATAAACAACAATACAGTAGTTTTAGAGCACGTCAATACCTCTTGTTTTAAATTATGACACGGCATTTTACTTTTGGTTTAATTTCTTGTATTTTTTTAAATTTGGTTTTACTTTTTGAACATGGCAAACGACTGTTGATTGGTCATATAATGCAAAAAAAAAAGGTCCAAGATGGAATTGTCCTTGGGCCCTCACACCCACCCTTATGTTGTTGAAATAGGACATGCACACTTTAACAAACCAATCATTTCAGCGACAGGGCCTACCAAACAACTTTGGCTGAAATGATTGGTTTGTTTGGGCCCCCACACCAAAAAAGCTATTCATCTCTCCCTGTACAGACTAAACAGGCTCTACTGAGGCAAGATGTCGTCCTCATCCTCAACCTCTGATTCCTCTCCCCCTACAGTGTGTACTTCCTCCTCATCACACATTATCAATTCGTCCCCGCTGGACTCCACAACCACAGGTCCCTCTGTACTGTCTGGAGGGCAGTGCTGTACTTCATTGAGGAATTGATTATTCATTTTTATAAACATCATTTTTTCAACGTTCTGAGGAAGCAACCTCCTTCGCCGCTCACTGACCAGGTTCCCCGCTGCACTAAAAACTCTTTCCGAGTACACATTGGAGGGGGGACAACTCAGGTAAAATAGAGCCAGTTTGTACAGGGGCTTCCAAACTGCCTTTTTTTCCTGCCAGTAACAATATGGACTGTCTGACATGTCTACTTGGATGGTGTCAGCAAAGTAATCATCCACAATTTTTTCTATTGTGACAGCATCCAATGCAGCGAGAGTAGACATGTCTGCAATGGTTGGCAGGTCCTTCAGTCCGGACCAGATGTTATCAGCATCCCCGCCAGTGCCTCTTTTGGGAAAACTGAGCTTTTTCCTCGCAGCCATAGATGTGGAAGAAAATAAGGGGGGAAATGTTGGGATGTCACGGTCCTCTTCAGAGGACAATCTCCTGACCAGCAGGTCTTTGCACCGCTGTAGACTTGTGTCCGCCGGAAACAGAGACACAACATACGCTTTAAACCGAGGATCGAGCACGGTGGCCAGAATGTATTCCTCTGACTTTAAAAGAGTGACCACCCTCGGATCCTGGCAAAGCGTACGAAGGGCTACATCCACAAGAGCTACATGCTTGGTGTAATCGCAATGGCTTACCAGCTCCTCCCTCACTTTCTCCAGCTGCTTCTGCAACAGCCTGATCAGGGGAATGACCTGACTCAAGCTGGCAGTGTCGGAACTGACTTCTCGTGTGGCAAGTTCAAATGGCTGCAGAACCTTGCACAACACGGAAATCAGTCTCCACTGCGCTTGACTGAGGCGCATCCCCACTCCTTTGCCGTAGGTGGCTGTGTAGGCCTGAATGGCCTTTTGCTGCTCCTCCATCCTCTGCAGCATATAGAGGGTGGAGTTCCAGCGCGTCACAACCTCTTGTTTGAGGTGATGGCAGGGCAGGTTCATGCTTTTTTGATGTGCCTCTAGTCTGCGGTAGGCACTGGCTGAATGCCGAAAGTGTCCAGCAATTTTGCGCGCCACCGCAAGCATCTCCTGCACACCCCTGTCACTCTTGAGGTAATGCTGCACCACCAAATTAATGGTGTGGGCAAAACATGGGACGTGCTGGAAATTGCCCATATTTAATGCCCGCACAATGTTACTGGCATTGTCTGACACCACAAATCCCCATGAGAGTCTAAGTGGGGTAAGCCACTGGGAGATAATTTCCCTCATTTTCTCTAATATGTTGTCAGCATTGTGCCTCTTATTAAAGCCTGTAATGCACAATGTTGCCTGCCTTTGCACGAGCCGCCATTTTGTAGTTGCTGCTACTGATGCAGCTGTTGCTGTTGCTGCGGAAGGGGATGCATCTACCCAGTGGGCTGTCACAGTCATATAGTCCTTCGTTTGCCCAGAACCACTTGTCCACATGTCCGTGGTTAAGTGGACAGTGGGTACAACCGCATTTTTTAGAGCACTGAGGACACTTGATCGTACTTCTCTGTACATTTTTGGTATCGCCTGCCTAGTGAAGTGGAATCTCGAGGGGATTTGGTACCGGGGACACAATACCTCCATCAACCCTCTAAATCCCACTCCACTGATGGCGGACACCGGGCGCACGTCTAACACCAACATTGCAGTTACAGCCGCAGTTATACGCTTTGCAATAGGGTGACTACTATCGTATTTTGTGGTCATGGCAAACGACTGTTGGACGGTCAATTGTTTTGTGAAAGACTTAGCGGTCTTACGACTTCCCCTCTGGGAAGATGACCGACTAACAGCAGCAACAGCAGCAGTGGCAGTAGTAGGCGTACCGCTGCAAGATTCCTCGGATGAATCCCGTATTGAGGAGGACTCAGTCTGGCTGCTGACTTGGGCTGCAGGACTGAATCTGATGGAGATTGTGGAGGAAGTTGACGAGGAGGGTGTTGCTGGTGTGTATCCAACTGGACCACGGGATTTAGGTGTCCCTGTACCGATGAGGGTCCTAGCCCCAGTTCCTGAACTAACCACTGAACTATGAAGGTTATTCAGGTGACGTATAAGGGAGGATGTTCCTAGGTGGGCAAGATCCTTACCCCTGCTTATTTGAGCTTTACATAAGCTACATATGGCCATACATTGGTTGTCTGGATTTGGATAAAAATAACTCCAGACCGAAGAGGTGCATTTTTTGGTCTTCTGACCAGGCATGACGATGGGCTTTTTCATCCCATGGACATCAGCTGTTTCCCCCCCTGGTGCCTCATTTACAATAACCACATCACCATCCTCATCATCAAGTTCCTCCACAGCGCCAGCTACATCATCAATAGCCTCCTCCCGAGCCACCTCTTCCCGTACAGTGATGGGAAGGTCAGGCTTGACAACCACCAACATCCTTGGACTCGCCTTGTGGATTTGTGATAATTTCTCTTTAGAAGGCAGAGTTGTTTGCTGTTTTGTTGCTGACAGCATAACTCTCTTCAATTTTTTGTAGGGGGGGGGAGGAGGAGGAGGGCTAAGATCCGTGGGTGAAGCTGAACCACTAGTCATGAACACGGGCCAGGGCCTAAGCCGTTCCTTGCCACTCCGTGTCGTAAATGGCATATTGGCAACTTTACGTTTCTCCTCAGATGATTTAAAGTTTCTCTTTTTGCTACTTTTTCTTAACTTGGGCTTTTTGGATTTTACATGCCCGGTACTACGAGATTGGGCATCGGGCTTGGAAGACGACGTTGATGGCATTTCATGTCATGACTAGTGGCAGCAGCTTCAGCATTAGGAGGAAGTGGGTCTTGATCTTTCCCTACTTTATCCTCCAAATTTTTGGTCTCCATTATATGTAGCACAAGATACTGCAGAATGTGTGAACTTGGTAATATTGCAGTACCAATGGACTTATACTGCTGGATTGGTTTTGCAAATTTGGTTATAATTATTATATATTTTTTTTTTTTAAATTTTTTATTTTTTTTTACTTTTTTTTTATTTTTAAAAAACTTGGGAATAGTGGGGAAATAACTATGCCCTTAGAAGCACAGAGCACAGGACACAGCACCACTGGACTGAACAGGACACGGCACAGGACCCAGCAGCACTACGGAACTCAGCAGGACAGAGCACAGGACACAGCACCACTAGACTGATACTGCAGAATGTGTGAACTTTGTAATATTGCAGTACCAATGGACTTATACTGCTGGATTGGTTTTGCAAATTTGGTTATAATTATTATATTTATTTATTTATTTTTTACTTTTTTATTTTTTTTTACTTTTTTTTATTTTTTAAAAACTTGGGAATAATGGGGAAATAACTATGCCCTTAGAAGCACAGAGCACAGGACACAGCACCACTGGACTGAACAGGACACGGCACAGGACCCAGCAGCACTACGGACCTCAGCAGGACAGAGCACAGGACACAGCACCACTGGACTGATACTGCAGAATGTGTGAACTTTGTAATATTGCAGTACCAATGGACTTATACTGCTGGATTGGTTTTGCAAATTTGGTTATAATTATTATATATTTTTTTTTTTTTTTACATTTTTTATTTTTTTTTACTTTTTTTTTATTTTTTAAAAACTTGGGAATAATGGGGAAATAACTATGCCCTTAGAAGCACAGAGCACAGGACACAGCACCACTGGACTGAACAGGACACGGCACAGGACCCAGCAGCACTACGGAACTCAGCAGGACAGAGCACAGGACACAGCACCACTGGACTGATACTGCAGAATGTGTAAACTTTGTAATATTGCAGTACCACTGGACTTTTACTGCTGAATGTGTGAACTTGGTAATATTGCAGTACCAATGGGCTTATACTGCAGGATTGGTTGTGCAAATTTTGTGGTAATTAAAAAAAATTAAAGTAGTTTTTGGTATTTTTTAAAAAAACTTTTTTTTATTTTTTTAAACACAGGGGAATATTGGGGAAATAACTATGCCCTTAGAAGCACAGAGCACAGGACACAGCACCACTGGACTGAACAGGACACAGCACAGGACCCAGCAGCACCACTGACCTCAGAAGGACAGAGCACAGCACACAGCACCACTGGACTGATACTGCAGAACACAGCACAGCACAGCACAGCACAGCACAGCACAGCACAGCACAGCACAGAACTAAACAGCACAGAACTAAACAGCACAGAACTAAACAGCACAGAGGACCACCTAACACACCCTCCCTCTACCCTGATCAATGCCCGAGTGAAGATGGCGGCGACTAGCGGGGAATTTATAGGATCCGAGTATCGCGAGATCCGACAACGGGATTATGAGTCAGAGCCTCAGTTTCACATTTGAATTTGGCGCCAATACCCGGATCTGTCTCGGATCCGACTCGGATCCGCAACGTTCGGGTGGGCTCGGATTTCATAAATCCGAGTGCGCTCATCCCTAATGCATACAAAATTGACATAGGGCCTAATTCATTAAGGATCTTAACTTAAGAATCTTCTTATTTAAGTCTCCTGGACAAAACCATGTTACAATGCAAGGGGTGAAAATTAGTATTCTGTTTTGCACATAAGTTAAATACTGACTGTTTTTTCAGGCCCATAGTTCTCTGAATCTCTCAACTTGACATTACACACAGGATTCCAAGAAATAGTACTTCTTTTTATCCTTTCTCAATAAACTATTTACTCTCTCCTGAAGATTGGACAAAGAACACTCTTCCTTTGGCTGTACTCCAATCCAATATGGGTGCAGAAACACATGTAACACACACACACACGCAGTTTCTTCTTTCATTTCTTATATGACAACTCACAGCTCTTTTGATGATTACTGGTACTACAGGTGCACTTATATTGCTTTTCCATTGACAAAAAGATTGTTTTTTGAGAGTTTGGTACACGTTTCTTCTCCTTTTAGACACTCAAAATCATATCTGCCTTTCCCTGCACCATACCCTTGTCACTAAAACACAGTCCTGCAAAAGGGTTTTACAATTTATCTTCAGGTCTCCCCACCAGTTTCCTTACTAAATAACAGTAAAATAGTCAGTCCAGATAAACCAGTAATAAGTTAAACTTGGGTCACTTATCCAACTGATCTCCAACTTCCAGTTGCAGCATGGCTCCCTTCTCTAATGGATTCCGGTAACTGCTTCCACTCCTCTCCAAATGATCCCTTTCTCACTCTATTTCTCTCACTCCCTGGTTCTTAAGTCACCAGCTCTGTTCCTCCACTCTGACAGATATTTTGTCTCTCTCTCTGTTTGCAAGCTCCACTTTTCTCTCCTTTAAAGGCATGTTGGGAGATGTGGCTCTGTGAAAGCCAGGTCCCGGTCAGTTGTGCATGCCCGGGTCATCTTGGACACAGGCACTACATAAATAATAAAATTAATAATAATTACAACAATAATTTGGGGCCAAATAGTCTTTAGTTATGTCACTGACTGTAACAGATTAGATTCATCAACCACAGCATCGAGTATACATTTTGATCCTTGCATCTGATTAATATACAGTTCAATAACAGAATAAACAAAAATTAAAATTTACAAACCAGGTAAGGTTGGCTGGGTGTAAGTTAAATCAAGACCATTGGAGGGTTGTTAGTGTTGTTAGTTTAGCAAACTGCCCTTTAAGGGCAGATATTAACTAACACCACAGAGAAAACAATATTTTGGGCCTTGTCATTGTTTTTAATACAACTCATGATGTTACCTTTTTGACAAATACAAGCTCTACTCACACCCATGTATTTTATATGGCAATTATGACTAATAATTATCACGATAGACCCAGACTTTTCTTTGCTAACAACACTTCAATAAATCTGGGTGTAATTTATAGAAATTTACATGTTGGTTTGTGAAATCAAATAAATTTGGGTATCATCCACATAGAGACAACACTGAAATCCAAAGCACCTTAGTTTTCCAGGAGAAGTGTTATATATATAGAAGAGAATTTTACCAGGACTGAGAAAAGAAGTGGAGAGGGGGTGGGTGTCACTCACCGGACTGTGAGTGCTACGTCTAAGGTAGCTAGGAACCGCGTCCGTCCATTATTATGAGGTACTGCGCATGTGCAGTCCCTTTTAACCTTCAGTTCTGTTCCTTTAACTTAATTGGCTGATCAGGCAACACTCCCTATATTAAGCACCTGTGGTCAATACCACGTTGCCTGATCTTGGAGTCTCATTCCTCATGAGTCTCTGAAGGTGTTCCAGTGCCTGCTCGTGTGTTCAGCTTATGCTGATTCCTGTTTGCCGTTTGTGGTTTCCAGACCACTTCTATTCCTCGTGTTCCTAGTGTCTTCAGCAGCTGATTCCTATCCGCTGCCTCCGTTTATCTACAATTACAGATTACTGCAAACTCTCCTGTGTTTCATCGTGACTCCAGCAGCTGATTCCTATCCGCTGCCTCCGTGTATCTACAGGTACAGATTACTGCAAACTCTCCTGTGTTTCATCGTGACTCCAGCAGCTGATTCCTATCCGCTGCCTCCGTATATCTACAGTTACAGATTACTGCAAACTCTCCTGTGTTTCATCGTGACTCCAGCAGCTGATTCCTATCCGCTGCCTCCGTGTATCTACAGTTACAGATTACTGTAAACTCTCCTGTGTTTCATCGTGACTCCAGCAGCTGATTCCTATCCGCTGCCACCGTATATCTACAGGTACAGATTACTGCAAACTCTCCTGTGTTTCATCGTGACTCCAGCAGCTGATTCCTATCCGCTGCCTCCGTATATCTACAGTTACAGATTACTGCAAACTCTCCTGTGTTTCATCGTGACTCCAGCAGCTGATTCCTATCCGCTGCCTCCGTGTATCTACAGTTACAGATTACTGCAAACTCTCCTGTGTTTCATCGTGACTCCAGCAGCTGATTCCTGTTCACTACTTCAGCATGTCTACAGAGTCTGCTCGTCTCAGCGCTCCAGTCTGCATTCTACCTGCCGTCAGCTGACCCGCTGCCTACTGCTTCTACAGTGTGTCCATTTGTGTCAACTTGCCTGTTGCATCGAGTCTACGCTCCTCGGCTTCCAGCTCTGCTACATCGCTTCAACTCTCCCGTGGTCTCCTGCTGTTCTATTCGATATACTACTGCTTCCTGAGTATTTGTCATCCTTGCTGGCCTACCTACAGTGCGCTGCACCTACCTGCCGCTTCCATTCTGCAAGGACTTCTCATCTCGTCTGTTCCCGGCCGCTCAGGTATCCCTGCAGCTATCTCTAACAGCCTGCTCATCTGAACCACGGTATGCATACTTCTCATTGACTGTGCTGGTGTATTGCATATCCATCTGGACTGAGTTGTTCTCCTCCGGAGTTTCCATCCTCTGAGACTATTGCTATTATTGATTGTGTTTCTTTTTGCTGGACTATTGAGTGACTTTGTTTATCTGTGCATAGCATTTATCTCCTCGTGTCCTTCCTCACATATATATTCAGTGGTACAACTGATTCCTGTTTCCCTGTGTCACCAGTTGCATATATCCTCTCACATAAGCAGTGGTACAACTTGCTACTCGCAGACCACTGACTTCCCCGTTACCTTCACCTGGATTCCATTCCTTCACTACAGATAGCGGTACAACTTGCTATACGCAGACCGCTGACTTCCACCTCCTTATTACTCCTGGACATTCTTCTCACTATAGCAGTGGTACAACTTGCCGTGCGCAGACCACTGACTACCCTCACGTGTCCTTGTCCATCCAGATCCTCGTGTTCAGTTACCTATTGTTTACCAGTGCTGCTAGTCATAGACTTTCTGAGCATTCTCTAACCATCTGCTGTTTCCAGTTCCATTATCACCCTGCCATCAGAGTATCATATACCAACTCTACTGCTCTGATAAGACCATCAGCGGGTGATACTGGGTAAAGACTCCTAGTGCCCGTGACAGTAAGATCAGGCCATGACAGACCCAGATTCGGAACCCACAGCTAAAGAGATGCTGCAGCATCTGGTCACCCGTGTGGAACAACAGGAAGTTCGCCAACGGCATTTGCTGCGCTGTTACCAGACGTTAGTCTCCCAAAGAACGTCTGGGCAGAATATTACACCTTCTGCTGATGCTCCTGTGCTTTCCTCCGTTTCCCCAGTGCCATCCCAGGTGTCTACAGCTTCCACGCTTCACCTGTCAACTCCGTCAAAGTATGATGGAGATCCGAAAACATGTAGAGGTTTCCTCAACCAATGCTCAGTACATTTTGAGCTCCAACCTCAAAACTTTTCGACTCGTCGTTCCAGAGTGGCCTATCTCATCTCATTATTCTCCGGACAAGCTCTCGCATGGGCTTCCCCTCTGTGGGAAAGAAATTATCCGTTGTTACAGGATAGTGCCAAATTTATTTTCATGTTTCGTAATGTATTCAATGAACCAGGTCGTGTTATTTCCGCTGCCTCCAGCATTCTACGTCATTCAATTTAGGATCTTAGCCTCTGAGCTTCAGTGGAACACTGAAGCGTTAATTGCTGCCTTCTGGCAGGGTCTCTCGGACAAAATTAAAGATGCACTGACTACTCAAGAACTCCCTACGTCTTTAGAAGATTTGATTTCTCTTTGTCATCGTGTGGATCTCAGATTTCGTGAGAGGGACTCTGAGAGAACTACTTCAGCTAAAACATCTCTTCGTCCCACTTCTCAAATTCGTCCTGCTTCACCTCCGGTAATACCGATGGAGATTGGACGTTCCAAACTAACCTCTGCAGAGAGGAATTGAAGAATTAAGAATAGACTTTGTATCTATTGTGCTGATGCCACACATATGCTCCAGTCATGCCCCAAAAAAATCGGGAAATGCCAGGCCCTAACTAGTTCTGGAGAGGTGAAGTTAGGGTCCCTGGAGTCCTCTCCATCTTCTACGAAATCAAAAATCTGTGCATTTGACGTTACCATTTAATTTTCTACGAGTCCCAAGCTCTAATTGATTCAGGAGCTGCGGGAAATTTCATTTCTGAATCCCTTGTAAATCAATGGTCCCTACCAGTGATTACCCTGAAGACTCCTATTACGGTGACGGCTATCGATGGATCACATATTATCAACGGTCTCATCACCCAAAGTACGTCTTCAGTGACCCTTCAGATTGGTGTCCTACACCGAGAAGAAATTTCGTTTTTAATCCTTCCTGTTACTACAAGTCCGATTGTTTTAGGCCTTCCATGGCTTCAATGTCATTCTCCCCAGATTGACTGGCGCACTCCTCAAGTTACGTCTTGGGGACCTTAATGTCACCAACATTGTCTTTCTCGTGTTGTTCCTCGTAGAATACAGCAAACCTCCATTTCACCTTCCTCACCGGGACTTCCTCCTCAGTATGCTTCATTTGCCGACGTCTTTGATAAAGCTCAGTCTGAACGTCTTCCCCCTCATCGTTCATGGGATTGTCCGATTGACCTGTTACCTGGCAAGATTCCACCTAGGGGTCGTGTTTATCCACTTTCATTACCTGAGACTCAGGCTACTGCTGAATACATCCAAGAGAATCTCCAGCGAGGATTTATTCGACCTTCTACTTCTCCCGCTGGAGCTGGGTTCTTTTTCGTGAAGAAGAAAGATGGATCATTACGCCCCTGCATAGATTTTCGTGGACTTAATGCTATCACTATCAAAAATCGGTATCCCATTCCTCTGATTACTGAGTTGTTTGATCGGATCAAGGGAGCCCGGATTTTTACTAAGTTGGATCTTCGTGGTGCCTACAATTTGATTAGAATTAGGTCCGGTGACAAATGGAAAACAGCTTTTAACACCAGAGATGGGCATTATGAATACTTAGTAATGCCCTTCGGGTTATGTAATGCCCCTGCTGTTTTCCAGGGCTTCATTAATGAGATCTTTCGGGACTTGTTATATGTATGTGTCGTAGTATATCTGGACGACATACTCATCTTTTCCCAAGACCTGCCTTCACATCACCAACAAGTGGCCGAAGTTCTTTCCAGACTCCGGAAAAATTCATTATTCTGTAAATTAGAAAAATGTTCATTTGAGTTGCCCCAGATTCCATTTTTGGGTTATATTGTTTCCGGAGTTGGTCTACAAATGGATCCAGAAAAGGTGAATGCTGTGTTACTTTGGCCTCAGCCAACTACTCTTCGTGCCATTCAGCGTTTTTTAGGCTTCGCCAACTACTATAGACGCTTCATTCAAGACTTCTCTTCAATTGCATCTCCCATTGTGGCTCTAACTCGCAAAGGGGCCAATACTAAGCAATGGTCATCTGAGGCTCTCCAAGCCTTTCAATTTCTTAAAGAGTCCTTCTCTGCTTCCATCCTTCGACAGCCTGATGTGACGCTTCCCTTCTTCCTAGAAGTAAAACGCCTCTAATGTTGGTTTAGGAGCCATTCTCTCCCAGAAATCGGAGCAACAAAAATTCCATCCTTGTGCCTTTTACTCTCGGGGTCTTCTGCCTGCGGAGAAGAATTACCATCGGGGACAAGGAGTTGCTGGCTATTAAAGTAGCATTGGAGGAGTGGAGATATTTGTTACAGGGAGCTCGTCATCCGGTGACAATTTTTACGGATCATAAAAATTTGTCATACCTACAGTCTGCTCAATGTTTAAATCCTTGTCAGGCAAGATGGTCTCTTTTCTTTTCCCATTTTGATCTAATCATAACCTTCAAACCAGCTGCAAAGAATAAAAAAGCAGACGCTCTATCTCGAGCCTTCGTGGCGTCCTCAGACATTGAAGAGAATCCTAACCACTTTATATTAGACCCCAAATGTGTTTCTCTGGCTGCTTCTTCCACTAAAGTGCTACCATTTGGGAAGACCCTCGTGCCTCCTGCTCTTAGGAAAAAAATCCTTTCATGGTTTCACTCTTCTCGTTTCTCTGGACACGCTGGTGAACGCAAGACCTTTGAAATCCTCTCTCGAAGTTATTGGTGGCCTTCTATGAGGAGAGATGTCAAAGAGTTTATCGCGGCATGCGATTTATGCTCCCAGTTCAAGACCCCCCACAGAACTCCAGCGGGGTTGCTTCAGCCACTACCCATTCCATCTAAGCCTTGGACCCATATTAGTATGGACTTTGTTACTGAGCTTCCTCCTAGTAAGAATTGCAACACCATTTGGGTAGTGGTGGATAGATTTTCGAAGATGGCGCATTTCGTTCCCTTGTCTGGTTTACCTTCTTCTTCTACCCTGGCTGAACATTTCATTAGAGAAATTTTCCGTATCCATGGATGTCCGTCCGAGATCGTGTCAGAGAGAGGAGTACAATTCGTTTCCAGATTCTGGCGGGCCCTTTGCAAGACCTTGGGCATACGATTGGCACTCTCATCTTCCTACCATCCCCAATCGAACGGACAAACTGAAAGAGTCAACCAAGATCTTGAGACTTTCTTAAGGATGTTCTCGTCAGCCAATCAAGACAACTGGGTAGAATTACTTCCTTGGGCTGAATTTGCTCATAACAACATGTACCATGAGTCATCATCTAAAACTCCATTCTTTGTGGTTTACGGTCACCATCCGTCTTTCCCGGAATTTCCTGCCCTCCCGCCCACCCAAGTTCCTGCTGTTGAGACTTTGTGTCAAACCTTCAAAAATATTTGGGCTCGGGTAAAAACCTGTTTAAAGAAGACATCTGCCAGATATAAGTCTTTTGCGGACAAAAAGAGACGGGCTATTCCACCATTGAAAGTCGGAGACCGGGTGTGGCTATCTACTAAGAATATTCGTTTGAAGGTTCCATCCATGAAATTTGCTCCCCGTTTTATTGGTCCATATAGGATCATTCAAGTTATAAATCCAGTTTGCTTCAAACTTTTACTTCCCAAGAGTCTTCGTATTTCCAACGCCTTCCATGTTTCCTTGCTCAAACCTCTCATCATCAACCGTTTCTCGATCCCTCCTTCAGCACCTCGGCCACTTCAAGTTCATCAGGAGGAAGACTTTGAGATTACTCAGGTTTTGGATGCTAAAATTTCGCGAGGAGTTCTTCGTTTCCTCGTGCATTGGAAAGGCTTTGGTCCTGAGGAGCGTTCATGGATCAAAGCTGAAGATCTCAACGCTCCAGCTCTCTTGAAAAAGTTCTATACCAAATTTCCGGACAAACCCGGTTCCAGGTGTTCTGTGCCCACCTTTAAAAGGGGGGGTACTGTCACTCACCAGACTGTGAGTGCTACGTCTAAGGTAGCTAGGAACCGCGTCCGTCCATTATTATGAGGTACTGCGCATGTGCAGTCCCTTTTAACCTTCAGTTCTGTTCCTTTAACTTAATTGGCTGATCAGGCAACACTCCCTATATTAAGCACCTGTGGTCAATACCACGTTGCCTGATCTTGGAGTCTCATTCCTCATGAGTCTCTGAAGGTGTTCCAGTGCCTGCTCGTGTGTTCAGCTTATGCTGATTCCTGTTTGCCGTTTGTGGTTTCCAGACCACTTCTATTCCTCGTGTTCCTAGTGTCTTCAGCAGCTGATTCCTATCCGCTGCCTCCGTGTATCTACAGTTACAGATTACTGCAAACTCTCCTGTGTTTCATCGTGACTCCAGCAGCTGATTCCTATCCGCTGCCACCGTATATCTACAGGTACAGATTACTGCAAACTCTCCTGTGTTTCATCGTGACTCCAGCAGCTGATTCCTATCCGCTGCCTCCGTATATCTACAGTTACAGATTACTGCAAACTCTCCTGTGTTTCATCGTGACTCCAGCAGCTGATTCCTCTCCGCTGCCTCCGTGTATCTACAGTTACAGATTACTGCAAACTCTCCTGTGTTTCATCGTGACTCCAGCAGCTGATTCCTGTTCGCTACTTCAGCGTGTCTACAGAGTCTGCTCGTCTCAGCGCTCCAGTCTGCATTCTACCTGCCGTCAGCTGACCCGCTGCCTACTGCTTCTACAGTGTGTCCATTTGTGTCAACTTGCCTGTTACATCGAGTCTACGCTCCTCGGCTTCCAGCTCTGCTACATCGCTTCAACTCTCCCGTGGTCTCCTGCTGTTCTATTCGATATACTACTGCTTCCTGAGTATTTGTCGTCCTTGCTGGCCTACCTACAGTGTGCTGCACCTACCTGCCTCTTCCATTCTGCAAGGACTTCTCATCTCGTCTGTTCCCGGCCGCTCAGGTATTCTTGCAGCTATCTCTAACAGCCTGCTCATCTGAACCACGGTATGCATACTTCTCATTGACTGTGCTGGTGTATTGCATATCCATCTGGACTGAGTTGTTCTCCTCCGGAGTTTCCATCCTCTGAGACTATTGCTATTATTGACTGTGTTTCCTTTTGCTGGACTATTTGAGTGACTTTGTTTATCTGTGCAGTGCTGTTCATTCATTATTATCATTGTGTGCAGTTCAACGTGGGATCAAGCTCAGTGTACCCGTGTAGACTCTGCATAGCATTTATCTCCTCATGTCCTTCCTCACATATATATTCAGTGGTACAACTTGCTAGAGGCAGACCACTGATTCCTGTTTCCCTGTGTCACCAGTTGCATATATCCTCTCACATAAGCAGTGGTACAACTTGCTACTCGCAGACCACTGACTTCCCCGTTACCTTCACCTGGATTCCATTCCTTCACTACAGACAGTGGTACAACTTGCTATACGCAGACCGCTGACTTCCACCTCCTTATTACTCCTGGACATTCTTCTCACTATAGCAGTGGTACAACTTGCCGTGCGCAGACCACTGACTACCCTCACGTGTCCTTGTCCATCCAGATCCCCGTGTTCAGTTACCTATTGTTTACCAGTGCTGCTAGTCATAGACTTTCTGAACATTCTCTAACCATCTGCTGTTTCCAGTTCCATTATCACCCTGCCATCAGAGTATCATATACCAACTCTACTGCTCTGATAAGACCATCAGTGGGTGATACTGGGTAAAGACTCCTAGTGCCCGTGACAGTGGGTTCTGAGAAACCAACACTGTAAGAGTGATTAAAAAGGTAGGAGGAGACACAGGATAGGGCAGTGTCCTGAAGACCTAGGGATTGTAATGTTTGTATAAGAAAAGATTTGTCAACAGTGTCAAATGTATCAGAGAAATATAGGAGAATTAGAAGTGAGTAATGGTCTTTAGATGTAGCAGTGATCAAATCATTGACCAACTTTTGTCCGTGCAGGCTTTGCATAGTGTTAGGAATGAAAGCCTGACTGAACAGGATCTAATGGGTTGTGTAAGGAAAGGTGCATGTGATGCGAGTGTAGTTAATTCTCTCAAGTAGCTTGGAAGGGCATGAAAGTTGAGAGATGGGATGATAATTTGAAAGAGAGTTTGGGTCAGAATGTTGTTGTTTCAGAAAAGGAGTAAGCACTGCATGCTTGAATAATGATGGAAAGATACCAGTAGAGAAACAGAGATTACAGATTTTATTTAAGGTTGCGAAGAGCACAGGAGATAAGGATCTACCAATTTGTGAGGGTATAGTACCAAGAGGACAGGTGGTGAATAGGAAGATAAGAAAAGAGTAGATACTTCAGCTTCATTTGTGAGATTGACTAAAGGGAGTGTGCCACAGAGTGCCGGGAAGGAATTGAGCTGGTTGTCAAAGAAGATGATTCCATTTCAGGTCGGATCTTTTCAATCTTGTCCTTGAAATAGAAAGCAAGATCTTGGACACTTGTAGTAGTCGGAGGTTTTTTAGGTGAGAGCGTTGAGAAGAAATTTAAATGTATTAAAAAGGTGTTTGAGGTTAGAACCTTGAGCAGAGGTTAGTTATGTTTGTTTATCAGTGCCCACAGCATTACGATAGGAGTTGTAGTTAGCAGTATATATATGAGGAAATCATAAGAAGTACGAGAATTACGTCATTGATGTTCTGCTTTGCACAATGTTAGTGGGTACAGTCCAAGTAGCCTGAAGTTTATTTCTTTGGGACGGGACTACCGTCACCCTCTGCCAAATGGCTCATGAGTGTGGGTCTGCCTATCGTAACCCTGCTTCTGACGGTCCTGCACAAACTTAACGTTGGAGAGAGTCCATTAAACATCTGTCTGTCCCGCAATTACTTCACCTATTCAAAGATGGGTACCTAGGGTATCCCGCAAATTCCCTCCCTGGTCTCTTGTACTCTCTGGCCATACAGCAACTTGAATGGGGAAAACCCAGTAGACACTTACAGCACTTCATGGCAAGCGAATACCTGCTGCTGCAGGGCCTTCATCCGGTCTTCCCCCTCTAAATAGACATATGCCTGCAGTAAATGCTTGAGGGTACTGTTGAACCTCTCACAAAGTCCATTGGTTTGGGAACATTATGGGATAGTTTCTCCAATGGGGCATTCAGTAACTCAACCTGGCATTGGGACCCATGGACACTGATTACCTCCTGGGGCAATCTTAGTTATGGAGTCCGCCCAGTACCCCCACCTCCAGTTGTCCAAAATAATGTCCTCAATTTAGGTGCACTTTGGCCACAGGGATATTCTTGATCTGTCTACCCAGCAAATGGCAATGCAGATCATCAAGATCCTGAGCACTTGAGACATAGGGACCAAGTCAGGTGGCACCAATGTAATGAATGTGCCTTCAGCCCCATTACCTCATGAGCCTCCACCCAAACAGATTTGATATGCACCTACATATTGGCTGGGATGCTATTCCAACCCCAACTACTACCTACACCTGGGACAACATATATTCTTCCTCTGGCACATCAGAGTGGTACAGCTCCTATTGGGACCAATAAAGGGCCTCCAGACACCAAGCAATCATGGACAGCTCAGTGTGGGCAATCTTGCTGCATGTGGCCTGGTCGATCACATTGAAACCAATGGCAGGGCTTAGGAAGCTAAATGTGTATGTGGTTCACATGGTGCAGCTAGGTGCACTGAATTACCTGATCGTTCCATATTCTTGCCCAGCAGATCCTCATTACCAAGGACAGTTGGTCACAAACTCATCAGCCAACTTGGGTGCCTCCTCAGGGCTGGTAGGACTACAATCCACCAGCCACTCTTGAATTTCAGGAGTCAGCTTTAACAGTAGCTGCTCCAGCAACCTCAAGACTATCACACCCTCCAAGGTGGTGGCTAGCCTGCCCACCAGCTATTGTAACCAAGTGGTCTTAAACTAGCCAGCATACTCAGTGTGTGACTGGCTTCCAATTTGGCCAGATTCCAGAACTTGGTCCAAGACATTTCAGGAGTGACTGCGAAAATTAGCCAGTAAGACCCCTCACACCCCCTCGTAGATATGGGAATTGGCAGGCCTCAGGGCATGGTAAGCCTCCAAGGCTCATGAGATTGGGTCCCAAGTACCAGGGCCAGTCCTCCTACTCAATGTTGTGGACGACCATCATTGCCTCAAATACTTGAGATGAGTGTCTATGTCCGTGATTTCCTTTTTAAAAGTGGGGATGTTTCTTTATCACAGACAGGATGCGGGGTTCCCTCCATAGTCCTGGCTCTGCCGAACCAGTACTTTCATGACCCCCTCCATGGCAGGGGGAAGAATCGCAAAAAATCACACATTTCCCTGTGTAAAGACCATAAATGAACAATATATTTAATCAACCATAGTACTAAAAGAACGTCCTATCTGCCCCTCTCCCGACAAAATTAATAAATAATATATATATATATATATATCTATAATATAAATGTCTAGTGGCGTGTTTTAGTCTATCTGTGTGTGTGTGTGGAAAAAATAAAACCAAGCTGCAGCGCCACCTGCTGGGCGGAGTTATACACTGACCTACTAAATTCTTAGTGTGTGTGGAAAAAAAAATTCAGAAAGGGCTGAAATTTGGTATACTAAGATGTTTTTAATTTGTTAATTTAATTTGTTAATTGTTAAAAGTGTTTATAAAGATTTAAAAAAAATATATATATATTTCTTGAAGGAGAAGTGACAGTTGGGAGTAGTTGGTGGTTGCCGGGGGTGACAGAGTGAGAGGAGTGTGATACTCAGGACCGCTGAGAGAGATCCCTGTGTCTGGATAGACATCTGGATAGATGTGGCGATGAAAATGAAGGATGAGGTGATGGAGAAGAATGATGAGGTGGTGACATGTGGACAAAACCACGTTAAAAAAGGGCGCTTACGTCGGGAAGTAACGCTCTTCCCCTGAGGAGGCCTGGGCTATGGCCCAAATGCATGACAAGAACCTTTTTAACACCTTAAGTAGCTTGATTTGACTAGAATGCATGAGTATCATGCACGGGTTAACTTGTATATATATATATATATATATATATATATATATATTTTTATATATATATATATATATATATATATATATAAATACATTTCACTTGGGTTTAAACATTGAAAATGTTATTCCTTGTGAAACTGCAGCATGAGATACAAAAATGGTAGGACCTCTTGAACTGTAATTTTGGTATAGACACCTGGCAGCAGAAGCGTTAATAGTGAATAGTGAAATTATGCTTCTTATTTCCTGAATTTCGCAAATAAAGTGACTAACAATTGACACGTCAGAATACTCCCTAACAATAATCAATTACATAAATCAAACAGTATGAATAAGCCCTAGGAACGCTTCCCAGCAAGTCACGTGATTTATGATACCAACCACTTTAAGGCATTGTGCAATAATATGAGAGAAGGGGGTGGGTGTTATATGAACGTAGTTTCTGGAAATTTCTGTGAAACTTCCATTTCATGCTCTGCAATCCTGTGTGCTGACTGAACTTGTGTCTGCAGCAATGACTTTAGATCTTCATTTTACAAGCACTACTCACAGACAGATGCACTTTATGGCTGCGTGCCAACACTCATTAAAAACACTGATGGTCTGTAATGTTAACTCTTCTAGAACTATCTTTTAAAAAAACAG
This sequence comes from Mixophyes fleayi, assembly GCF_038048845.1. Lineage (NCBI taxonomy): Eukaryota > Metazoa > Chordata > Amphibia > Anura > Limnodynastidae > Mixophyes > Mixophyes fleayi. The sequence continues at coordinate 103,675,417 of NC_134406.1, forward strand.
CTGTATTCCCTTAATCACATTTAAAGGAGAACAAGATATTAATTATTTTTAAAAGGAAATATAGTTTACAAAGTGTACTATTGCTGCATACAGATTATTTTAGAATTTCACTATTTGCAATCTCTAAATGTAGTTATGTGAATAGATGCTAAAAAACCCACATTTTACAAAAAGCAATGCACAGGATTGGGATCAGAGGACAATGAACACTATTGTCTTGTTTTACCAGTAGTTTTGCTTATAAATGGGAAAAACCTCACATTATTATTAATTTTAGATGGTTTGTGTAAATATAGGCTTTTATTATTATTACAAGTTAACCCGTGCATGATACTCATGCATTCTAGTCAAATCAAGATACTTAAGGTCTTAAAAAGGTTCTTGTCATGCATTTGGGCCTAGCCCAGGCCTCCTCAGGGGAAGAGCGTTACTTCCCGATGCAAGCGCCCTTTTTAATGTGTGTTCATGAGGTAAAATTACCTCACGAAAATGAGTTTGACTACTCAACTCGTAAATTTAGCCTTTACTACCCCTCCCACGGGGGGAAGGGGGGATGATGGAAGTTAACTGACTTGACTATTCTAATTTTTTTGTCAAATAATGTCAGTATACCAAATTTCAGGTCAATTGGATGAGCCCTTTCTGAGAAAATAGTTTTTTACACACACACACACACACACACACACACACACACACACACTAACGCACGCCTCTACACATGTGTGTTCATGAGGTAAAATTACCTCACGAAAATGAGTTTGAGCCCTACCAAATCTCACCCCTTTTTGAATTTTTTTTCCCACACACACTAAGAATTTAGTAGGTCAGTGTATAACTCCGCCCAGCAGGTGGCTCTGCAACTTGTTTTTTTTTTTCTCCACACACAGACGCCACTAAGCATTTATATATTAGATTATTATTATTATTATTATTATTATTTTTACCAGACTAGTATATTTTAAGGAATAAGCAACAATGTTAGGCCAGCAAAACTGATAAACTGTGAACCTAATTAATCCATATCTGAAAGTTTTAGGTCAGATGGCAAATGCGGGATGGGGCGTGGTGATGCGATTGTGTCACTGTGGCCCATGCCCACTACACCATTAAGGCCCGCCTATGTCCGTGATCCTGGAGGGTGCCTACTTTTCAGGGAGTCTTGGAGGACTACCCGGACATTCTGGCAAAGTTGGCAATTATTATTTAGCTTATATAGGCTTTACAATACTATAGTCATACTGTTTCACAACTGCACAAGTGCTTTCAAGTGGTATGATATAATAATTGATGAATGTTAAGTCATGTGAATGCTACCTATTCTAAGGTTATTCATTCAGAATCTGTTTTATCACTGAGACACTTTATGGCCAATGTTTGATGCATGTAAAATTGATGTTGAAGTGCTTCTTAGGGAATTAATTAATTGCATTTAAATGAATAATAATTTAGCTTTCAAATTGACTGTCCCCACAATGTGTATGTGACAGAGAAAGAATACAAGTTGTGGCATCAGGTGGAAGTAAGCCATACCTATTCTGATATCCCAGACAGCCAAACCATAGACCAGAGTGTCTTTAGTAAGAGCACATGTTTCTCCTGCCCAACTATGCAATTTGTGCACTCAGTAACATAAAATGTAAACATGGGAAAAAAACCTATACAACTGACCGACTAGAATACAGTTATTTTATTCCAGACCTACATAATTCCAGACAAATATATACATATATACATATATGTATATATATATATATATATATATATATATGTATATTGTGTAGGACTCCTCGTGCTGCCAAGCCAGCTCTTACACATTGAGGCATGGACTCCACAAGACCTCTGAATGAGTCCTGTAGTATCTGGACGTTTAAGTCCTGTAAGTTGCGAGGTGGGGCCTCTATGGTTCGGACATGTTTTTCCAGCACATCCCAGATGCTCGATTGGATTGAGCTCTGGGAAATTTGGAGGCGAAGTCAACACCTTTGTCATGTTCCTCAAAACATTGCTGAACATTTTTTGCAGTGTGGCAGTGTGCATTATCCTGCTGAAAGGGGCCACTGCCATCAGGAAATATCGCTGATATGAAGCAGTTTTCTTGCCTAATAGCAATGTTTAGGTGGTACGTGTCAGAATAACATCCACATGGATGCCAGAACCCAAGGTTTCCCAGCAGAACATTGACCAGAGCATTACACTGCCTTCATTGGCTTGCCTTCTTCCCATAGTGCCTCCTGGTGCCATCTCTTTCCCAGGTAAATGAAGCACACACACACACAGCCGTCCACATGATGTAAAAGAAAACATGATTCATCAGACCATGCCATCTTCTTCCATTGCTCCATTTTCCAGTTCTGGTGTTCACATGTCCATTGAAGGTGCTTTCGGTGATGGACAAGGGTCAGCATGCATACAAAGTCAAAAGGTGGAGGATTAAGTGGAGTAGATGTTTGTTGCCATGTATGACTAATTCTGACTATTTGAATGTTTTATTCAGGAGGTTTCTCTTTAGATTAGACTTAAATGGGAGGGAAGAAGGTGCTTACCATATTGCAAGTGAGAAAACATCCCATTTCTAAAGGCCAGAGATGGAAAAGAGTTTCATATCATAGAAGGAGGTGACAAGGAGACAGTTCTGTGCAGCGGGCAGAAGACAATTAGGGGTATAGTAAGTAATTAAAGCAGATATGTAGGAAAGAGCAGTTACGTGGAGAACTTGAAGGTAAGCATCATCAATTTATAGGTTATTGTGGACTTGATAGGGAACTAGGGGAGGGATTTAAAGACATTGTTAGTTGGGATTAAACTAGGTGAACATGAAATGATTCTCGCAGCAGATTTTTAGATAGATTGCAATGGAGAAAATGGGAGTCAGGGAGGCCTGGTAGTCATAGATTACAGCATTTCAAACTGGAGAGAATGAGGGTGAATTAGACTTTGGTGGTAGGACACAAAAGTTGTTTCCTTTTTAGTAATAATAGAAACATAACTGGAAAGACATAGGGAGAAATCAAATATTACAAAAACTGTAGGTAACATGGTTTGGTGACAGTATATATTACAATTCCATTGATTAAGACATCAGCAGGGACTATGAGCCAGGTTTCAGAGGAAATAAGAGCATTCAGTTTTTGATATGCTAAGTTTGAGATATTAGAGCAGTATCAAGGAGGATATAGCTGATTGGTATTAACTTATTGTAGACTAGATTTCAGTGTGAGATAAGGGGGAGAACAAATATATATGTGCATTAGCTGCATATTATTGCTGTTTAAGAAAAAATGAGCTGATAAGATCAACAAGCAACAGCATATAAAGAAAAAATGGAACAGCCCAAGAAGACAGAGAGACCAATGAAGCAAAAATACAAAAAAAGGGGAAAAGGAGCAGTGAAAGAGGTACAAGGAAAGTCAGGACAAAGGTATCTTTCTGAAATCAATAGATCTTAGAATTTGAGTGAGGAGAGTGTGGTCAACATTGTCAAATGCAGCCAACAGATCAAGTAGGATACGCACAGAAAATTCACCTTTAGACTTTGTAATATGAAGGTAATTTGCTACTTTAGTGTGGACACTCTATATAGAATGCATTGTACAAAAGCCAGTTAGCAGAGCATCTAGGAGGTCATAGGATTTAAGATATCTAACAATGCAATACAAAATCAACCATTCTAGCAATTTGGATGCAAATGGTAGACATGGGATGGGTTGTTAATTAATGAGGAATGTAGAGTCCAGTTTGTTGTTTTTGAGAATTAGTGTTATAACTGCTTGTTTAAAGCATAAGAGGAAAAATCCTTTGAATAGAGAGGAATTGAAAATGAAGGTAAGAGTGGGCAAGAACAGTAATCAGTTAATAGGGAGTAGGTTCAATTGGGCAAGTGGTAGAAGGAGAGAAGAAAATAGTCTAGAAATGCCCAACTCTCCGGCTGGAGAATATGAGTCAAAAGTGTAGAAGGGAGGTTTGAGAAGAAGAGGCAGACAGGAATGAAGGGAGAAAGGGGCTCTCACTATGGGTAGACTATACCTGCTAATGTAGTGGTCTGCAAAGGCTTGGAGAAAATGCCAGGAGGGAGGGAGAAGCTGGAGGATGTAAGTCAAACCCTGAAAGGAGTTTTCAGTAGTTGGATTTGTTATTCTGTTAAAGTGAAAAAGTAATATGGCTTGGCCAGGAAGATGACAGAGTTCAAACAGGTTATAAGTAACTTGCAGTAGTGTTTGAAATCTTCTGGTGGTATTTTGATTATCGGTATATGTGGGGAAATTCAGCCTGGGTTTGGGTTTGATAGATAGATGTGCATGAACTGCAAAGAGGCCTACCAATCAAGCATATAAGAAAGGGCTGAGTTGTATGATTTGACCAGTGCGGCAGATTCAGAAGAGAACTAATTGGGGAAAAAAATAATCCTACTGACAAACTGCTACTAAAGCAGTCTTAAAAACCTTTCCGTTTCCTTTAGTGATGACTCATGTTAATTGCACAGAAACATTTATTACTCAGAAGTCCTCTTATTTGAGGTTTAAACAGGTAATCAGCAACATTTTAAAAGCCAAATAGCACTTAAAAAAGTTTATCCTTTCCAACTTAATGGTACTTTATGATTAGTAGTTGGTTACCATTACCGTTACTATGGTAAAAAGTAACGCTCATTTTTGCTTGCCCCTCTATGGGGCACAAGAAAAAATGAGCGTTACGTCTGTAAGAAAAAATCTGTGCGAGGTGTCTCACAGCAGTTCCGGAGGCACCTCGAGCAGATAATTTTACAATTGAATGCTCCCCAATATGTCATGTCTAAATCGGTGCAGCCACACCCCATGTTGGCCTCGCCCACATGCCTATGTGACAACGCACATTCTTTCTCCTGCTATTTGTGAATGGGAAGACGGGCAGAAAGTTGCAGTACCAGGGCCCCAAATTCCTTTTGGCAGCCCTGATTGATTTTAGTGGGAGTTGCCACAATGTGTGATCAGCTGACATAAAATGAACTGTCCAAAACCTGCAATACATTAATATAGTCTCTTGCCAAATTATAATGAAAAACAGTAGCATGTATGCTGATTTTACTGAGGAGTATCTTGTAAACAAAGCCTCGCTCAGACCTAAAAATCCTTCTTTAATTTGGTAAGGAAATACAACCAGATGATGTATTCTTTTCATAATTAGACATTTTCAGTATACTATAACTTAAATTTGTAGGTACAGGTGAATATCCTTAGTTAAACTGAGACTTGAGAAACCCTGCTCACCATTTATAATACCTGCCACTTGGTAACTGAACAATAGGACACAGAGATAGAAACAAATATAGAAAATACCTCAGAAGTCTACTGAAGGCTGTATTATGTGACTTTCCGGAGCAGTGTGCCTGGTGCTCCCATTCCGCATGGCCTGACTAATCTGTCAGCATTTACCTCCACAATTGGGTTGCAGCAACATGTCTGCATTCTCGGTTGCTGTAGAATTAGCAGTTCAAACAAACAGTAATTAGTCCAAAAACCTGCATCTTCCACAGAGGAAAGAACCATAACTGAAGACAGAAGTTGTACTGAGTATGTACTTGAGCCACCAACAGGCCTGTCTTAATTGCCTGGGTTACTGTGGGTTAGGCAGAAATGGTTACAAAATCATATAACATGTTAACATAACTGAAAAAATGGAAACCAAAACTGGAATTGTGAGTGTAAAATAATTTATTTTATTCCAATAAAAAGCAATCACATTTCTTGACTTCTATATTATGAGCTGTATCATATTATATCATAAGCACATTCTAAACATTATTCACATATATAATACTGGTTAGCAAACACTAAGGTATACTATATGGACAAAAGTATTTGGCCACAATATTGAATTGTTTCAATCAGAACCGTTTCCAGAGTTGTATAAAACCTATTACCTAGCCATACAGTCTCAAACAGTTGTGATGCAAGATGGGTCGTTCTGAAGAGCTCAGTGACTTCAAACGTGGTGCTGTGATAGGATTCGACCTTTGCAATAAGACGGTTTGTGAAATTTCATCCCTGCTGGATATTCCACGGTTGACTGTAAGTGATATTATTAAAAAGTGGAAGCATTTAGAAACAAGAGAAACTCAACCATGAAGTGGAAGACCACGTAAAATCACAGAGTGGGGTCAACAACTGCTAAGGTGCATGGTGCGTAAAAATTACCAATGCTCTGTTGATTCCATAGCTGAAGTGTTCCAAACTTCCACTGGCATTAATGTAAGCACAAAAACTGTGCGTTGATAGCTTAATAGAAGCGGTTTCCATGGCCGAGCAGCTGTATGCAAGCCTGGTGTATGCAAGGGTGGTGGAAAGCACACCGACACCTTTGGGATGAACTGCAATGCAGATTGCGAGCCAGGCCTTCTCGTCCAACATCAGTGCTTGACCTTATAAATGCTCTACAGAATAAATGGACACAAATTCCCACAGAAATACTCCATCATCTTGTGGAAAACCTTACAAGAAGAGAGGAAGCTGTTATCACTGAGAAAGGGGGGTCAACTCCATATTAAAGTATATGTATTTGAATACAATGTCATTACAGTTCCTGTTGGTGTAATGGTGAAGCGTCCATCACGTGGGCGCGCCAGAGCACTGCTGAACTGATTTTTCGAAAAACTCACTGGTGGAAAACCAGTCGTAGAAAGGAAAAGTGTAAAATAAAGAAAAAAGGTAACCCTTGAGCCTGACAGTTCTGGCACCTTTAAATTGTGAAGAAAGACCAAAGACACATATACTCTTAACCAAGAAACAACAATTTATTTGAACTTAACTGACAACTTATGGTAACATTTTATATACTGCTGTTAGAACTAGGAGAGAGAGTAGAACTTTGGTTTCAAAATGTAGGAAAGAATTGTAATATCGGGGAAATAAATAAATTTTGTTCCTTATTGGTGGCTGCCTGGAGCTTTTTTTGTCCATTGCTGCGCCTACAGGGATGATAGAAGGAAAGATTATTAATATCAAACATAGAGTCTCCAGAGGAAGCAACAGTCCGGTTTGACAGGACTGCTGTCAAACCGTAACGCAGGTGTCCTAAGGCGAGCTCAGCGAGGACAAAAACCTCCCGTGGAGCAGAAGGGTTGCTAGGTGGCAATCCTTTTCTCTAGAACAAATGCAGTTTGCAGGTCATAGATGTTTTGTTCATCATGAGCAAGCCACCTAGCAACAGCAGGTGGGCAGACTACCACATACCTGATGGTTGTTCTGAGAAAATCAATCTTTTGTAGATCGGTTTTTGTCCAATAATACTTAGCAAAGTTACAAGCTGAGGACCATCTAGCTGCTAGCATAATTGTCTGTAATGATATGCCTTTAGCTGCCGATTTGTGACTGCTGCTTCCCGTAGGGAGTGGCTTCTGAATTGGTTTGTACCTATCCCTGCCACTTTCATGGTCGCCACAATCCATCTTTTGATAGTAGAAGATCTTGCCAAGTGAAAAGGTTTTTTACAAGTAAGGAGAAGCTGGGAGATATTGTCTCTCATGGGAGCTGTCATTGTTAACTAGGAGGATAGGCACAAAGTCACACAAAGCTTAGGTACTGAAGAGTCATATATAACATCAAGTTCAACTATGGGATTATTGAAAGAGAAAGTTTTAGTGTGACCTTTTAGAATGATGTGGTACCCTATAGAAGTTTGTGATAACCATGGGTCTCAGGTGTGTATGAGGGTCAGTTTAGCTCTTCTAGCTGCTATGGCTAGAGCTAACAAAAATTCCAATTTACGGGATAAATAGCCAATGTTGGAGTCTGTCCCCCTTGAAGCTAGGAAGAAGAGAAAGGGCTCGATATCCCAAGTGTGAGAGTATTTTGGCAAGATTGGTCTTGAAAGGTATATACCTTGTATCAAACAAAGATATAGTTTGTTATCCGTTAAGTTTGGGATCAATATAGCTAAAACAGAACCGTATGATCTGATGGTAGCTGATAATAGACCTTATTCATATTTAGAAGCTAGGAAGTCTAATGCTAAATTAATTAGTAAATCCCGGTGAGAGGGATTCCCTTGAGATTGCCAGAGGTCAAACTCTTTAATAATTGTGCAGTATCTAGGTCTCATTTGAGGCCTTAAAGAGGCATTAATTAAATCTTTTAAGGTGATGCAAGAGCTACATTTGCTAGCAACCTTGTAATATTGCAATTCAAATACATCTGGGAAGTGTCTCTAGTATGTCTAGGGTCCCTGGAAGCAGTCCTTGGATAACCCTAGTGGAATCTTCGGCCCTATGCGTAACTGGGTGATCAGAGGGAACCAGACTCTGGATGGCCCTACAGGGCACACCAGCACTCTTTGAGGTACACCCAGATTTTCTGAAGGACCTTTAGAAGAAGTGCAAGGGGAGGGAATGCATAGCGGTGAGTCAGATCCATCCAAGGGAAAGACATTGCATTCATCCTCCATACTCCTTTCATCCATATTCTGGATGCAAAGCATAGGATCTGTGCGTCCGTGGGGATGGCAAAGAGATCTATACCTAGGTCCCCAAAGGTGTGAACTATTTTCTGGAAGGCTTGTCTTTTCAGTGCCACTGAGTCTAGGGTAATTCTTTTGCGAGATAAAGAATCTGCTAGTTTGTTCAGTTTCCCTGGAATGTAAGTTGTAGTCAGGATTAAGTCTCTCTGAACTGCCCAGTCCCAAGCTTCTTTGCATAGGGATATTGACTTGGTGCCCCCCATTCTGTTTATACATGATACTGCAGTCATATTGTCCAAGCACAGCTGTGCAGAGACCCCTTTTAAGTGGATGGGGACTAGAACTTCAAGAGCCAATTTTGCTGCTCATAATTCCAGTACATTTATGAGCAATCGGAATTCTTCAGTTGACCAGGTGCCTCTTACTGCTTTCTCTTGTGAGAAATCTCCCCCACTTGTCAGGGAAGCATCTGTGGTGATTGTCATGAATGGAGGAGCGTCTAGAATGAGGCGAGGAGGAGGTCTGGGTAAACTGTCCCATTTGGGCAGCTCTCTCTTTACTCTCCTGGAGAGATGAATGATGTCTGAGCAGATATAGCGGGCATGAGTTAAAGTTCTCAGGAGACCTTGCAACTCTCTGCATAACAGGAGCACATGCCAAAAACCAGGGGATATTGCAATCATCTTCCCAATAATTCTTGTCAAGTTGCGGAGAGACATTCTGCACTTTTTTGAGGTTTTTTGAATTCACTCGTTTATGTCTAGCCATTTTCCTGGTGGTACTGCTAGATAAAAAGAATGGGTATTTAGGTCGAAGGGGTTAGGACCAACTTTGGGATGTTCCCAAAAAACTCCAGGTTTCCTACCAGAAAAAGGGTTAAGTACTTGTGTCTCAAAGGTGTATCAATGTCTGATTGCACTAATAGCATGTGGTCCAAGTAAATGATACATTGGACTCTCTGCTGATAGAGGGGTAACATCACTACTTTCATGACTCGTGTAAAAGTATAAGGGGCGATAGACAGGCCAAAAACCATAACTGTCCATTGAAATAAGCGGTCTCTCCAATAGAATCTGATAAGGCATCTGTGCTTGGGATGAATTGATATAGAGTGAAAGTTTCTTTTAGATCTATTTTTATACAGTAGCAATCCCTTGTAAGAAGGTAAGAAATGTCTGGGACACCTTCCATACGAAACCTCTTTGGTTTCAAATATCGATGAAAAGTTTTGACATTCCGGACTGGTCTTATAGAACCGTCTTGCTTTCTTATAGAAAATAAGTGGCTGGTCCAACCTTTGGCAGTTGGGTCCGTCAATTCTATTTTTTCCTGTTATAGAGCCAGTGCCAGTACTTTGTCTAACTGAGGAGTGCAATTCGTTGAACAAGGAATATGAAATGCCTGGTGTAGGATAAAAATTAAAGGGAGGTTTAACCCAGACTGAATTGTTTTTAACAACCACCTGTCCGTGGTAATCTGCTGCCACTCCAAAAATTACTCTCTGAGAGTTTCCTGATGAAGAGGATATATGGGTGAACCGCAACTGTGGCCTCTCTTAGCGTTGCTCCATGTATTTGTGGCTGATCCTCTGGTAGCATCTTGGGATCTGTGCACAAAACCTCCTCTTTGAGCTCTTCTTGTGCCTTGGAAGTCTCGGGCCGGACCTGTGGCTCTTGAAATCCGACTCCCTTGAAAAAAGGCCCCCCTGAAAGGCTAATTCATTTTCTTGAGATCTGAAAAGGATTTTCAGGCTTTATGGCATGCTTTGAACTCTTTTATAAACTGAAGCCCAAAAAGGTCTGCTTCTGTTAGATTTGGGAACTCAAGAGATTTGGGAGCAAGGTCTGCCAAACCTGCTTTGGTCAGCCACCTAGACCTACGCGTATTAATGATGTAGTTAAATGATTGGCCTATTATAAGAGTTGTTCTGCTAATAGCTTTAAGTAGGGCTAGCTTGAACGCCACTAGAGAATCCAGGGAACATCCAGACTACCCTTCTCTCACTGCCTGGTCTAACACAAATAGCAGGGGCCCAACTGCGTCTGTTATTTTGTATTGTATCTTATGTAATGTGTGGTCTGTAGGGTCATTGTGTCTTTTCCCCCACAATAGAGGCTAAAGCTGAGTCAATGTCAGTGGCAAATAATGCTGGTACATCTGGTAACCTCATATAAGTACGCAGTACCAACTCATCCTCTCTGATAAGTGTTGCTCTAAAAGCCAGCTGTGCACATTTTTGGACCTCTGGATTGCGTTTTAGGGCCTTGTGTGTGGTGTATGATATTGTTGGAGGGGTTTTTCCCACTAATGCCACCCTGGCCATCTGTATCTCACTAAGTTCCCCATGCTGGGATGAGGCTGAGGTTCTTGTAATCTCCTCTGATTCCCAATCTACAGAGGGAGATTGACCTTGCGTACTTTCCAGGATCTCTTGCATTATCTTGACTCCCTAGTTGGCGCAGTGGGCTTCCTCACTCCCCAGCACTGCCAAAACAGTAGCAATCTTGGATTGCCTGGAACCCCCCCCCCCCCCATCCCCCTATGCAATTGGCCTCAAGGGAATCCGGCAGCCTCAGTGACGTCATGGGTCTGCCGGAAGAAGGCAGGAGCCATGCAGCCAGTTAATATTGCACAAGGTCCGATCTGCTCTGCACCAGGCGCTGCCTATTAGTATAAATAAAGCAGTCCATGGCCCTGTACTTTAAACAGCATGGATCTGCCCCCCAATCTACTCAGGTGAGTGACACATGCACACTTTTTATCCAGCCTATCTCTGAATCCTTCTATCCCCATCATATTTGTTTGTTTGATTCCTCCCTCCCACGTTCCCCCATAATTTTGTCTCTGTCTTTTATCTCCCCTATCTCTAAATCTCTTTTGTGTTTCTCCAATGTCATATGTATATCTCTTCCTGTCTCCCCATGTGTGTATATCTGCCCCCATTGTGTTTGTTTATGGGGTAAAAATATATATATTTATTTATTTTAATGTTGTAAAAAATGTATTTATATAAAAATATTTAAAAACCTCCATTCATTTAAACATTATTTATTCAAAGAATAAGGCACTTTTTTAAATTATACTAATTTAACATGTATTGTGGCAAAACATTGGACCCATTCCTCTAAAAACTCTGCCATTGCCCCTGGGATCATATCATATTTAAGAAGAAAAGTATTGCAAACATCCCTAAAAAAGTCAATCTAAGCATTCTTCTTTTTTCCTTGCAAACATCCCTGCCATTATTGGGAGACTGCAGCTTCACATTTTGCCCCTGTGAACAGAGGCAGCAGATGTTAAATGATTGTCTAGACTAAAAGTACCGAGATGAAATAGCAAACAGAAAAGGCAATTCCAAATAAACGTGTTAAAAATTATGCTCATTTTTAAACCTTAGATAAACTTGGCAATATACCAAATGTTTATCTTTTATTATAATGTATTTAAGCTCTACCACAAACAGACGTTTTATTGGCTCATAACTTAATGATGCACTTAAAAAAAAACCTTATAAACTTACTTACAAAAACAGTTTAAAGTACTATTATGCAGCATAAAATATCTTTATTTTTCTAGGACAATATGATATGTGTTTCATATGACTCTGCATATTTGAAAAAAAAGTGTTACATAATGTCTGTGAAATGCTTGGTTACGCTAATGAAGCAGTCCACCCTGTTTTTTGGCCACTTACTATTACAGATGTGGTACGGCCCCTCACAATTGCCTTCACATTCATCAAATATTTGTATTTTAAAATCAAGAAATCGTTTTGGTATTTTGTCCACTCCTAATTAGTTTACCAATATGCTAATATACTAGTATTACTACCAGTAGTCACTGATTGTCTATTCTTCACTCTCTCACACCCACGTTATCAGCACACAATTCTAGCAGACTGTCATCTGCAAATAAACTGTAAAGATTTCTGCAGTAAAATCACAGGTAGTCCAGTACACATTGATTACCTTTTTCAATGTCTACAACCCAAATTATCAGCACACAATTGCAGTAATTGACCTCCCCAATTCTAAAATGGCAGCTGAGATCAGGAGGGAGGGCTATATATAATAAATATCAATCCAAAACATGTGAGAGATGACATTTTCCTGGAAATTATTTCTTGCCAGACCCAAAATTGGTGAGAGAAACCAAATCATGGCTCGGTTCGACTCGGAACCCCAAATGGGGCTGCGGAAGTGTTCCAGACTGTTCGTTCTGTTTCATTGCAGGCTGCGGCCTGTCCACTCTACATTTTACAACAGCTGTGTTCATTCCTACCTAGACAGAAGGAATTGTCTGCCCCGCTTCCCGGCACCCCCAGTTCTGTAAAGAATGATGTACCACTATTCCTTCCATCTACTTGGCTTGGGCCTGTGGGTAGGAGCTGGTCCCCAAGCAGCCAGGTAGCCGATGAGTGAATGAAAAACAATGCTTTGGTATCCCCACCTCAAACTTGATTTGTTAAACTGGCTTAACCACTTTATATTAAGCCAGAATTACAACCAAGTATTCAGGAAGTTATATACGAGAATATTGGTGATAATATAGAGGCATTGTGGGTGGAAATATCCAGCGGAGGAAAAAGTTCAGAGGAGTTGCTGATAGGGATATGCTATAAACCGCTAGATATTAGTACGATTGAGGAAGCCCAACTTCTACAGCAAATTGAAAAGGCTACACAACTAGGTCAAATTTTAATTATGGGGGATTTTAATTATCCGGACATTGATTGGAGTACTGAGACCTGTGGTACAGCTAGGGGAAATAGGTTTCTGAGCACGCTAAAAGACCATTACATGTCCCAATTAGTAGAGGAACCAACTAGGAACCGGACTATACTGGACCTAGTAATAACAAACAATGTAGACGTAATATCAAATATTCAAGTAAAGGAGCACTTGGGAAACAGTGATCATAATATGGTCTCATTTGAAATTAGTTTCCAGAAACAATGGTATAAGGGATCAACTAGGACTTTAAACTTTAGAAAGGCAAATTTTAATATGCTAAAGGAGTCTATAAAGAGCATAGACTGGGACAAAGCCTTTGAAGGAAAAAATACGGAAGAAATGTGGGCTGTCTTTAAAATGTTGTTGGAAACATACACGTATAAGTTCATTCCTATGGGAAATAAATGTAAAAGAATTAAGTCTAAACCAATGTGGCTAAATAAAAAGGTAAGGGAAGAAATGCAAAGGAAGAAGCGTGCATTTAAATTGTTTAAGTCTGAAGGGTCAGAGGAGTCGTTCCGTAGGTACAAGGAATGTAATAAAACATGCAAAAAGGAAATTAGATTGGCTAAATTAGAAAATGAAGGGCACGTTGCAAAAGAAAGTAAGACAAACCCCAAAAAGTTTTTTAAGTATATAAATGGCAAAAGGATTAAAAAAGATAATATAGGACCCCTAAGAAATGAGATGGGTGAATTGATAAATGATACTAAGGAAAAAGCAGAGGTATTAAACACGTTCTTTTCTTCAGTATTTACCAGAGAGGAACAAATGGAATACATAATACATAATACATAATACATAATACATAATGGAATACGTAATATATAAAAATGGAAATAAAACCATGCCATTAATTAGTCAGAGGAAGAAGTCCAAAGGCGACTGAAGAATATTAAGATAAATAAAGCTCCAGGTCTAAATGGCATACACCCAAGGGTCCTTATGGAGTTAAACTCGGAAATAGCTAGACCGCTATTCGTAATTTTCAGAGATTCAATCTCATCAGGCTCAGTACCAATGGATTGGCGAATAACAGATGTGGTGCCGTTGTTTAAAAAGGGAACGAGATCACAACCAGAGAATTATAGACCTGTAAGCCTGACATCAATATTGGGGAAACTACTGGAAGGTATTTTAAGGGACAGTATTCAGGATTACTTGGTACGCAATAAAATTATTAGTGGGAATCAACATGGATTTGTGAGGGATAGGTCATGTCAAACTAATCTAATTAGTTTCTACGAGGAAGTTAGTTGGAACTTAGACCAGGGCAGGACAGTAGATGTGGTCTACTTAGATTTTGCAAAGGCCTTTGATACAGTGCCACACAAGAGGTTGGTTTACAAAATAAGGGAACTGGGTCTAGGAATCAAAATTTGTACTTGGATCGAAAACTGGTTAGAGAATAGGGAACAGAGAGTTATGATAAATGGAACATTTTCTAATTGGTCAAAAGTCTTAAGGGGTGTACCTCAAGGTTCCGTGCTGGGACCACTCCTTTTTAATATATTTATTAATGACCTTGGTGATGGTTTAGAGAGTAAAGTTTCTATTTTTGCAGATGACACTAAACTCTGTAAGGTAATAAAATCAGAGCAAGATGTAGCTTCTCCACAGAGGGACTTAAATAAACTGGAGGATTGGGCGGCCAAATGGAATATGAGGTTTAACACAGATAAATGTAAGGTTATGCATTCAGGGATCAAAAACAGGAACGAAATCTATAAATTAAATGGAATTAATTTAGGAGAATCTATAATGGTAAAGGATTTGGGAGTGCTCGTAGACAGTAGACTTAGCAATAGTGCTCAATGTCAAGCAGCAGCTGCAAGGGCAAACAAAGTATTGGCATGCATAAAAAGGGGCATAGATGCAAGGGAAGACAGTGTAATTTTGCCACTGTATAAATCGTTGGTAAGACCTCATCTTGAATATGCAGTACAGTTCTGGGTACCACTCTATAAAAAAGATAATTTGGAACTAGAAAGGGTTCAGAGAAGGGCGACAAAATTGATAAAGGGTATGGAGTCATTAAGTTATGAGGAAAGGTTAGCCAGTTTAGGCATGTTTACTTTAGAAAAGAGGTGTCTAAGGGGAGATATGATTACAATGTACAAATACATTAGGGGTCAATACAGAGAGCTTTCATGGGAACTTTTTACCCCAAGGACCATACACAGGACACGTGGTCATCCCCTAAGGTTAGAGGAGAGGAAATTTCACAACCAGCAAAGGAAGGGGTTCTTTACAGTAAGGGCAGTCAAGATATGGAATTCATTGCCAGGGAAGGTTGGGATGGCAGATTCAATAGATATGTTTAAGAAAGGGCTAGACAAATTTTTAGCGGAAAGGTGTATCCAGGGATACAACCGTTAATTTAAAATGAAGGATAGTAGTGGATATAGGGTAAAAATAGGACTGCAATATTGAGTCTGGGAGGATTTTCACAATTGAAACCGATTGGCGGTTGCTTACTCTGGATTAATTTCAAATATAAGTGCAGGATCGCAGGAGATCCAAAATAGGTTGAACTTGATGGACTGGTGTCTTTTTTCAACCTCATCAACTATGTATGTTACTTTTATGTGGTCACAGAGGAGCTGAAGAGTTGGCTGCTCAGAGTAAACTTAAACTGCTCCACATTTGAGGCAAGAATGAATGGCGAAGTCGCTGCGGAAGTGTTCCAGACTGCTCTTACTGCTCATCAGGGGATGCAGCCACTCCACTTCTCACTTAAGTGACAGCCATACAGCAGTTGTGTTCCTTCACTGAAGGATTTTTTGGCCATGGCTGCTGCTCTATGAGAGCTGAACTTGATTATGGCTACATTTTTCAGTTCTGATGTAGTGCTGGCACACAGGGAGACCGTGACCACACCAGCGGTCAATCCACATTGAACATTCCAAACTACATTTTTAAACATTAGACAGCATGCATCATGGAAAGTGACAAGGCTGCTAGTAATCAGAGCTCATTAGAAAGAGTGAAGGACAGCAGCGGCTTCAGTAGACATTAACCAAGATGATAGACCAAGGCCATAATGTAAAAAAGTGCAAGATGAAATTGTTCTTGGACCCACCCACCCGCCTATTAAAAAGACAAGCATAATTTAACAAACAAAACACTTCAGCGATAGGTACTGTCACTTTTGTGGCAAATGTGCTTGATTTGTTTGGGCCCCCACAAAAGCGAACATTTTGTTTGCTGGTTGTTGAACTGGAGGATAGATGGGGATTTTAACACTTTATTAATGGGCAGTTGGCTAATAGTGGTCAGCTTTGTCAATGGTGATATGTCATCACCCTCATCATCATCGTCACCACAGGTGTCTAGATTAAGTATATTTTAATTTTACAAAAGAAGATACACAATGTAGCATTTTGTTTCACCAGTACCACTTGTCCACACATCCTTAGTTAAGTGGACAGTCAGACAGTGGACAGACTTTTTGTTCAACTCTCAGTACAGCTGAGAAATTGCTGTTCAGGAGAAATGGAATCGAAAAGCAATTTGGTAGCATGGATACATGACCTAAATTAATCAATCAAAGCCTGATGTATTGAGGACACAAATTGGATGAACGTCCAAAGATAACATAGCTGTCATGGTTTTAGTGATCTGCTGTGCAACAGAATACTTGTTTCCTCTTGCAAATGCTTGTTTCAAAGACAATAGTGTAAAAGTATGCAGCTTACTCTTCTTGGCCCCCTTCTGAATAAATATATAACCCCCAGCAGCAGCTGTAGCTCAAAAGGATGTTACTTGAAAATCGGGAATTGCATTAGGGGAGTTAGTTGGAATTGGAAAATTGGATGCTAGACTACATACTAATATTGAGGAGGTTGATGATGAAGGTGTTGAAACCAGTGAGGATTGCATGAGGTGTCTATCCAATAAGCTGATACCTGATGCTGGTCTGCTTGCTACTATGCACAATTTTCCACCTTTTGAAAAACAACGTGAATGAACTCGATGCAAATTACGTATTTCCAAACAGAAGAGGTGCTTCTTTTGGTCTTACGTGCTGACATGACAATTCACTTATCATGGGCATGAGGTAGTACCAATGTGTCACTCACCGGACTTCTGGTTACTCTAGGCCAAATTCAAGTTCACTCACTGCTCTGCCGGCGCCCATGCAACGCCAAGGCCCTCCACCATCTTAGCTATGCTTGTGCGCATGTGCAGACCATAGGACTGTTAAAACCTTCTCCCTCTTCTCATTGGTTCACTAATTGCCTTTCCCTATTTAAGGCACCCCTGACCTACTTCCCTTACCTGTTCTAGGTCCTCATTCTGCTGAGGTAACCAAGGAGTTCTCATCTTCTGGATCGTGTTACCTGTCAGCCGAAGTACGTCTCCAGTGTACCCGCTACCGCATCTGTCAGCCGCAGACATCTCCACGTTACCTGGTATCGTATCTGCAGCCTGGACAAACCTCATTTCCACATTATTGGTAATATCTGTCAGCCGCAGACATCTACACGTTACCTTGTATCGTACCTGCAGCCTGGACAAACCTCATCTCCACATTAGTGGTAATACCTGTCAGCCGCAGACATCACCACGTTACCTTGTATCGTACCTGCAGTCTGGACAAACCTCGTCTCCACATTAGTGGTAATACCTGTCAGCCGCAGACATTTCCACGTTACCTTGTATCATACCTGCAACCTGGACAAACCTCCTCTTCACATTAGTGGTAATACCTGTCAGCCGCAGACATCTCTACGTTACTTGGTATGGTACCTGCAACCTGATTAACTTCATTTCCACATTACTGGTAATATCGGTCAACCGCAGTTATCTCCACGTTACCTAGTATCGTATCTGCAGTCTGGAATACTTATTCTCCACACTAGTGGTAAATACCTGTCAGCCGCAGACATCTAAACGTTACCG
Source organism: Mixophyes fleayi (assembly GCF_038048845.1). Classification (NCBI taxonomy): domain Eukaryota; kingdom Metazoa; phylum Chordata; class Amphibia; order Anura; family Limnodynastidae; genus Mixophyes; species Mixophyes fleayi. The sequence continues at coordinate 103,693,482 of NC_134406.1, forward strand.
GGTATCGTATCTGCAACCTGTATACTTCATCTCCACATTACTGGTAATACCGCTCAGCCACAGTACATTCTTTCATTACCCGCTATTGAACCTGCCGTCTGGATAAACTTGTCTCCACATCCGTGGTAATACTTACCATCCTCAGTACATCTCCAGCATTACTTACCTCTGCATCTATCATCTGATATATATTTACTCCATGCCTAGTAGTAATATCTGCCATCCTCTGTAGCATTCTCGTTATTGTGCTCATCATCCGCTTACCACAGAACAGTCTCTATTCTTGTTAGGAACCCCTCCAGCCGGCACAACACAACCCGGAGTCTACTCTGCCAGTCAGGTGTTCACTGGAGCCCCTGATGGTGGGGACAGACTGGGCTGCAGACTGACAGAGGGTCGTGAAGTGTGTACCGGCTGGGGAGAACCCAGGCAAGAAGAGTCAGGTCCACGCAGAGGTCAAAGGCCGGCAGCAGGTAACAGTAATGATGAACAAGCTGAGGTCAGAGGTCACAGGCAAAGTAGCGGAACGGGTAAACAAGCCAAGGATCAGGGTCACAGGAAACACAAGCGAAGTCCAATACGAAGCCAAGGGTCATACACGGGAAGTCAAACGTAGATACAGGATACAGGAACTGGAACAAGCAGGTCAGCAGACTGGAGCACAGAAGCTATAACCGGCAATGAGGCAGCAGACCTCATTGCCTTAAATACCCAGCTGAACCAATCACAGGTAAAACACACTCCTGCAGGTTAATAGAGCAGTCACTAATAGAGCCAATCAGGGCTTGCCCCTGGCCTGCACAGTTGCAGGCTAATGCCTGTAATTGCCTCCTATAATCTGCCCATATTAATTAGCCCACAGGCTGTAGAACGCTGCGCCCGGCTTCCTCCTATTGCCGGGACGCAGCTCTGAAGCGTCTGCTGGTTGCCCCGGCACCGGCCGGGTTATGGCCGGAAATGACGTCCCGGTCGCAATGGCGATGGCCGGGACGCGGGTGAGTGAGTCGCGGCGGCTGGGCACCGCCGCGGCTCGTAACAGTACCCCCCCCTTGAGGAGGGGTCGAGGGACCCCGACATTCCGGTTTTCTAGGGAATTTTTTGAAGAACTCCTTCAGTTTCTTTGGGGCATGGAGTTGTCTCCGCGGAACCCAAGATCGCTCTTCTAATCCGCGATTCCTCCATTGTATAAGGAAATGCACCTGTCCTTGAACATTTTTAGAATCAAGGACCTTTTGAATCACAAATTTTTTTGGCCCACTGGAACCTCTCCCAGGCACACTTGAAGACTGGGCTTGACCAGGATAAAGCACTGGCTTCAATAGAGAACAATGAAAGGTGTTTGGAATTCTTAACGAGCCTGGAATTTTTAACCTAAATGCGACGGAGTTCACCTGCTTGATGATAAGAAACGGCCCGATGAACTTAGGACCCAATTTCTTACAAGGTTGTCTGAGCCTGATATTTTTTGTAGACAGCCAGACTTTCTGGCCAACCTTAAGGGAGCAGGGGGTACGGTGTCGGTCCGAATTTTTTTTTGCAACAAGTGAGGCTTGTTTTAAAGATGAATGTACTTTCTTCCAGACAACTCTGAGATCCCTGGCAGTGGAACGGATCTCCTGAATACCAACAGACTGGAGTGAATACAAAGAGTTCGATCTGGGGTGGAAACCATAATTGCAAAAGAACGGAGAGGTTTTCGTGGATGAGTGACAGGAGTTGTTACAGGCAAATTCTGCCCAGGGCAACAAGGAGGACCAGTTGTCATGGAACTCCGATATGTAGCATCGCAAGAACTTCTCCAAGGACTGGTTAACCCTTTCAGTCTGCCCATTTGACTGAGGGTGGTATGCAGATGATAAACTGACCTTGATTCCCAGGAGGGTACAGAATGATCTCCAGAACTGTGCTATGAACTGGGAACCCCGATCGGAGACGATGTCTGTAGGGAGTCCATGGAGGCGGAAAATGTGTTGAATGAACAAGACTGCCAAATCTCGAGCAGTAGGAAGCCTAGTGAGTGGAATGAAATGCGCCATCTTGCTGAACCGGTCTACCACGACCCAAATGGTATTGTGTCCCGCAGAGGGTGGCAGATCGACTATAAAGTCCATGGACAGAACTAACTGACCAACCGGGCGAGTCCTGGGAACTTTGTTCCTGGCACAAACTTCACAGGACCGGACGTGACTCTTGACGTCAGCAGACAGAGACGGCCACCATACAGTACGGGAAAGGATTTCCAGTGTTTTGTAGACTCCAGGATGCCCAGCAGTCCGACTGTTGTGTGCCTCAGCAAGGACTGTCTTCCTTAGATGAACTGGGACAAACAAACATCCTGCCGGAGTGTTATCAGGAGCCAACCTCTGGAACCTTTGTAAGGTACAGCTCAAATCTTGAGTTAATCCGGCATGAATCATAGACACAGGAACAATAGGCTCTGGGCAGGTGACCGGAGCATGATGTGCCAGGAAACTTCTAGACAGGGCGTCCGCTTGAATATTTTTGGAACCAGGACGATAGGTGATAATAAAGTTGAACCGAGTGAAGAACAGCGACCACCGAGCCTGTCGGGGGTTCAGACGTTTGGCTGACTGTATATACTGTAAGTTTTTATGATCCGTTATAACGGAGATCTGGTGTGCAGCGCCTTCCAACCAGTGCCGCCATTCCTCAAAGGCCCATTTAATTGCCAGCAATTCTTGGTTTCCCACGTCATAGTTGGTTTCCGCTGATGAGAACTGACGGGAAAAAAAGGCACATGGATGTAAGCGGTGGGTCTGGGGGTCTTTTTGTGACAAGACGGCCCCAGCACCGACGTCAGACGCATCTACCTCAAGAACAAACGGTACCCTAGGATCCGGATGTCTGAGAACCTGAGCAGACACAAAAGCTTTCTTCAGGGTTTTGAATGCATTTATTGCCTGTTGTGACCAAACAGTTGGATCACCTCCTTTGCGGGTCAAGGTGACGATAGGAGCCACGATATCAGCAAAGCCGCCAATAAACCTCCTGTAGTAATTGGCGAATCCCAGGAATCTCTGGACCGCCTTGAGGTTATTCGGTTGTATCCAATCCAGAATTGCTTGGACCTTGGTTGGGTCCATGGAGAAACCTTCTGAGGAGATTAGATAACCGAGGAAGGATACCTTCTGGACCTCGAACTCGCATTTCTCGAGTTTAGCGTAGAGGTGATGTTCCCGTAATTTCTGTAGGATTTGTCTGACATGACCCTGGTGCACAGACAACGATTTTGAATATATGAGGATGTCGTCTAAGTAAACAACAACAAAGTGTCCCAGGAACTCACGTAACACCTCATTAATCAAGTCCTGAAATACGGCAGGAGCATTACTAAGGCCAAACGGCATGACCAGGTATTCGTAATGGCCCGAGAGCGTGTTGAAAGCCGTCTTCCACTCATCACCTGCTCTAATACGTATGAGATTATAGGCCCCACGAAGATCAATTTTTGTGAAGATAGTGGCTCCTCTTAATTGATCAAAAAGAACGGAGATGAGGGGAAGGGGGTAGGTGTTCTTAACCGTAATAAGGTTCAGCCCTCGATAATCGATACAGGGTCTGAGTCCACCGTCCTTCTTGGGTACAAAGAAACACCCCGCTCCTACTGGGGACTTGGATGGCCTGATGAAGCCCTTCTCCAAGTTTTCGTCAATATACTCCTGCATGGATTTGGTCTCTGGACCAGAGAGAGGATACAAGCGTCCCTTGGGTAATTTAGAGCCCGGAATGAGCTCAATGGCACAGTCGAAATTGCGGTGCGGTGGTAGTGTGTCAGCAGCCTTTTTGGAGAAAACATCCCAATAGTCATGATACTGAGAAGGGAGCTGCTCCGGAATAGACTGAATAATACGTAGAGGTAGTGTCAAGCAAGACTGTGTACAATGGGGGCTCCACTGGACAATTTCTCCTTTTGCCCAATCCATGACGGGGTTATGGCAGGATAGCCAAGGGTGGCCCAGAATTAAAGGAACCGAAGGACATTCGATAAGACGTAAGACTATGGATTCCGAATGGAGAGCGCCAATGTTCAACTGTAATGGTGGGGTCTCCCAAGTAATTTTGCCGCCTGGCAACGGACTACCATCTAAGCCACATACCGTAATGGCAGATTGGAGTTTAATCCGCGGAATCCCAGCAGAGCGGGCAAACTCGATGTCAAGGAAGTTGCCAGCAGCTCCACTGTCAATGAAGGCTGATAGTTTCGTAGAACGAGCACTGAACGTGAGCTGTGCAGGGACCAATAGTGCATTTTTCTGGGAGACAATTTGTAGACCTAAGTGAACTCTCCCCTCGTTCCTTAGGCATGCTCGTTTCCCGACTTGTTTGGGCAAGAACGGGAGAAGTGGCCTCTTGCGCCACAATATAAACATAAGCCTTGTGACCGTCTCCTGTCTCTCTCCTCAGAGGAAAGACGGTATGCTCCCAATTGCATTGGTTCCTCACCATCCTGGGAGATAGGAACGAAGGCGGATGGAGGTGATGACGTTTCCTTTTCAGTTTTCCGCTCTTTATATCTCCTGTCAATTTTAATGGAGAGGTGCATCAGATCCTCCAGAGAGCTAGGAGACGGGTATTGCACCAGCGAATCTTTAATCTGTTCAGATAGGCCGACACGGAATTGACTACGTAAGGCAGGGTCGTTCCATCCACTGTCAGGTGACCATCTACGGAATTCCGCGCAGTATTCTTCTGCCGACCGTCTGCCTTGTTTCAAGGACCGTAGGTGAGCTTCCGCGGAGGCCACTCGATCCGGGTCATCATACAGTAAACCCAATGCCTCAAAGAAGGAGTCTACGGACTGCATGGCCGGACTGGTCTGTGGCAAAGAAAACGCCCAGGACTGGGGGTCACCCTGTAGAAGGGAAATAATAATCCCAACTCGTTGCTGCTCTGAACCGGAGGAGCGGGGTCTCATCCGAAAATAGAGCTTGCAGCTCTCCCTGAAGTTCCGAAACAAGGTTCTATTTCCGGAGAACCGATCCGGTAAATTCATTTTGGGCTCACAGATGGGATTTGGAGGAGATTGTGAAGCTTTTGTGGCTTCTTCTTGAACAGACATACGCTCAGCCAATCCCTGCATCATCTGATACAAAGACTCAACATGGCCTGCTAGGGTTTGTGCCGGAGACGGTGTGGATCCACTTGCATCCATCCTAATCTTGTCTCCGTGAGTGGGCCGGTTATAATGTTAGGAACCCCTCCAGCCGGCACAACACAACCCGGAGTCTACTCTGCCAGTCAGGTGTTCACTGGAGCCCCTGATGGTGGGGACAGACTGGGCTGCAGACTGACAGAGGGTCGTGAAGTGTGTACCGGCTGGGGAGAACCCAGGCAAGAAGAGTCAGGTCCACGCAGAGGTCAAAGGCCGGCAGCAGGTAACAGTAATGATGAACAAGCTGAGGTCAGAGGTCACAGGCAAAGTAGCGGAACGGGTAAACAAGCCAAGGATCAGGGTCACAGGAAACACAAGCGAAGTCCAATACGAAGCCAAGGGTCATACACGGGAAGTCAAACGTAGATACAGGATACAGGAACTGGAACAAGCAGGTCAGCAGACTGGAGCACAGAAGCTATAACCGGCAATCAGGCAGCAGACCTCATTGCCTTAAATACCCAGCTGAACCAATCACAGGTAAAACACACTCCTGCAGGTTAATAGAGCAGTCACTAATAGAGCCAATCAGGGCTTGCCCCTGGCCTGCACAGTTGCAGGCTAATGCCTGTAATTGCCTCCTATAATCTGCCCATATTAATTAGCCCACAGGCTGTAGAACGCTGCGCCCGGCTTCCTCCTATTGCCGGGACGCAGCTCTGAAGCGTCTGCTGGTTGCCCCGGCACCGGCCGGGTTATGGCCGGAAATGACGTCCCGGTCGCCATGGCGATGGCCGGGACGCGGGTGAGTGAGTCGCGGCGGCTGGGCACCGCCGCGGCTCGTAACAATTCTCCAGTGACTTTCCTATTACTTCAGAGCCTCTCCTACTACCTAGCTCGGGCTAGCACCTGACCACCATCTTGTATAGCTGTAGTCTGCTAACTCTACCATACTCTCCAGAGGGCCGCGACCTGCACAGTGGAAGTCGCTAAAACCGATACTTCCTTGCGGGAGTTCCTGGAGAAGACCAGCCGCAGTGTTAGACTCTGCGCCTCTGGTGGGTAAAGTCAACTATTGGTAGATTCTAGGTCGAGACTCCTAGTGACCGTGACCCACTGGTGGCTGCCTTAGTTCAACACAATTATCATCATCTTCCTCATTATCTTTTTTAAGTACAACATTTTAAGTACAACATTACAACATTAATTTTCAGATACACATTCATACCCGTCATCCTCTTGCACATTTGAAAGTTCTAAAGTAACCTCCTCAATTTCTATGTCTAAATCATGATCGTTACTATTCCTCCTCACATTTCCAAATAGTTGAGAAAACTGGGAAGGAAAATGCTCTAAAATTACAGTGTCAGAATCTGAAACTTCAGACTCACAGATTGCACTTATGCATATCTTTAGACTCTCCTCAGGACTCTGTGAGTGCCCAAGTTGTTCTTTAGTCCCAGTGATTGTTTCATGCACTGATTTGGCTGTTTTTCAGGTGACAGACCAACACTTTGAGAGAGAAGATGGTGCATGGGAAGCTAAGAAAGGTGCATGACCGGCTTATGCACTCTTTTTAACAATGGGCATCCCAAGAGGTGTACCAGCAGTAGCAGGACCCTACTAGGAAAAAGTGGGCATGGTCTGAGCCTTACTAGATGGTTGTCAGATAGCGCTGCCTAGAAAGGGGGAAGCAAAAAATTGGATGCTGCCCGAAAACCCTAAAAAAGGGGTTGTCTCACTTTCCCTTAGCAGATTATGAATTAAATTCTAAGGGCTTAGGGTTTAGATGCAATGGGGAGTGGTTGGGAAAAACAAGAGTCCTGATTCATTAAGAAAAGTAAAGCAAAAAAAGGAGTAACTTTGCACCTTGGCAAAACCATGTTGCATTGCAGGAGGTGGTATATTTAAAATGTGATGGCAGACGTATAGTTGGGGTAGGGCATGTACTAGATCAACTTTAAATTTCAGTGTAAAAATAAAGCTATCAAGTATTTTTGCACTACATGAAAAAGCAGCCAGTATTTTCCTTATGTGCAAAATAATAAACTAATTTGCACCCCTGGCATTGTAACATGGTTTAGTCCAGGATACAATTTACTTCCTTTCTTGCTTTACTCTAATTAATGAATCAGACCCAAGGTCTACAGTGCAACTGAACCACAAGTATTCCTCAATAACAGTATTAAGCTGAAGGCTAGGCAAATGCTTATTCTCAGAAATAAATATTCAGTAAAAACCAATCATTTATAGTGCTGCACGTAATTCACCCAGGTTGCCTTCAAAATGTATCAAGACAACATTCACATTCTTTCTCTACTTGTTTTTAAGATAGTCAATGAAAAATGTTAGCTTTTAAATGTTTTATACACTAAAGAGAAATATGATCATCACCAAATGACTTTCTATATTCTGACAATATGCCCGTTGAGGCTGACACCTGATTGGATAATGATAATATTTAAACAGACCACCCATTTCTTGGAACATCCCCTGATGAAGTCATTATCTGTGACGAAACTGGCCGACCCACAGCCAATACAGAAGTTGAAGTTGCTCAATCAATTTATAGGTTCGTAGCAGGTGCTTGAAAGGGTGGGGTTATCCTGAAAGGAACAAACACAGAGAAAAATCCCCCAGCACACAGCTATAACCAGGAAAGGAGCTGCTATTTCTACATATACATAAAAACGCAGAAATCTCAGTTGCACACATTTGCAAATGTATAGATAGCTAACCGCCACTTCACGGCTCTTCTGCTAATTGGGTGGTCCTAACTCTAAACAGTGAGAGTACCTATATTTGGGCCATACATATATGTGTGTCACACGTCGGTCTCCCACAGCCGCCAGTCGGGAACTGGTGTGCCTATCTGCTCCCTGATCCTCCGTTTTCTCCCACTCTGGCTCTCACATCGGCGACGGTCCTGTGCCTGTGCAGACCGTTTCACCTGTTCTAGCAGTTCGGTGCTTCCATTGGCTGCTTCCCTCGGGCGCTCCTTTATAATGCTCCTCCCCTCATTCCTCAATGCTGGTTCTTCGCGTCAGTCTCTTGGCCTGGAAGTAGCTCCCTACTCCTAGATGTGTTTGATCTCTACCTCTCTGTGTATTACCGCTGATCTCCGCAGGGGCAAACGCAGGATTTTTAAGGGGGGGTTTCCAAATAGTTGAATTTTGAACAAAGCAAAAATACAACTTAAAAAATAAAGCGCCACAATAAGATAATAGCATTGATAACACACATTAAAACTAGCAATGATACTCCACATTAAAACTAACAATGAAATCGCACATCAAAATAGCATTGATAACACACACTAAAACTAGGAATGATACTCCACATTAAAACTAACACTGATACCGCACATCAAAATAGCACTGATAACACACTTTAAAACTAGCAATTATACTCCACATTAAAACTAACACTGATACCGCACATCAAAATAGCATTGATAACACACATTAAAACTAGCAATGATACTCCATATTAAGGGGCATATTCAATTGTTAGCGAGTTCGCTGAAATACTCGCGCTCCAAAAAGTACCGTTAATACGGGAATTTACTCGCTGGATTTCAGCTCGCAGCTCAGGAAGCCGCGAGCTGAAATTCAGCGAGATATTACCGTATTAACGGTAATATTTTTGGAGCGAGAGTATTTCAGCGAACTCGCAAACAATTGAATATGCCCCTAAAACTAACACTGATACCGCACATCAAAATAGCATAACACACATTAAAAATAACATTGCTAATGTACATGAAAAAAACGAACAAAAAAATAAAATAAAAAACATTTATAACATAACACAAGTTTGGACTATATATATATATATATATATATATATATATAGAGAGAGAGAGAGAGAGAGAGAGAGAGATTTGTAATTGGGTTACAGGGTAAAATCAGATACTGGCCACAATCAATCTGATGTAGGTTTTTTTATTAATGGACCAAATACTCCATTTCTGCGGAGCCTGCAGGGCTCTGCATACCCTGCAGGCTGCCCAGAAATGGAGTCTTTGGTCTTTTAATAAAACAATACATCATATTGATTGTGGCCAGTATCATAAAATCTTTTTCTATTTATCAATGGAGATTGCTTGAAATATCAAGCCCTACCGTGCCCCAGGGAAGCCAGGATGGGTGATGCTGGGTATTCAAGGGAGGAGCTGCTGCGCTCGCGCATGCGCAGCAGCTCCTTCTCGCGAACGTGAGTAATACAGCAGCCGCGGCGCTGGTACAGAAGCGTCGCAGCGGGGCTGTAATAGAAAAAATGTTTTGCATGTTTAAAAACATGCTTTTGCCAGCTGCGATCCGCGGAGGGGGGGGGGGGGGTTTCTGGAGACTCAGAACCCCCCCCTGCGTGCGCCCCTGCTCCGCTTACCTGCTCAACTCGTTAGTGGTAACTGCCGTGGATCATCGCTCTCTACATCTCCGTGTACTACCGCTGATCTCCGCTTACCTGCTCCACTCGTTAGTGGTAACTGCCGTGGATCAACTCTCTTTACATCTCTGTGTACTACCGCTGATCTCAGCTTATCTGCTCCACTTGATAGTGGTAACTGCCGTGGATCATCGCTCTCTACCCCTCCGTGTACTACCGCTGATCTCCGCTTACCTGCTCCACTCGTTAGTGGTAACTGCCGTGGATCAACTCTCTTTACATCTCTGTGTACTACCGCTGATCTCAGCTTATCTGCTCCACTTGATAGTGGTAACTGCCGTGGATCATCGCTCTTTACCTCTCCGTGTACTGCCACTGATCTTCGCTCACCTGCTCCGCTCAGTAGTGATAACTGCTGCAGATCATCACTCCCCATATATCCAAGTGTGTGGTCATAATTCGCCTTTACCTACTCCATCGATTGATGTTAACAGATGTAGTGCTCCATGTGTTATCTATCCTTGTGTACTGCCTCTACCTTCAGCATCATCCACTCCTCAGGGGTTACCTGGGACAACTCTCATCTCTTGTGTCAGTTCTTTATCACTTCATACTGGGAACTTCCCTGGAGGACCGCGACCTGCATGGTGGAAGCTGCGAAACCCAAATTCCCTTGCGTGATTTCCTAATGAAAACCTTCCGCTCTTTTAGACTCCGCGCCTCTGGGAGGAGTCCTGCCAATCCCAGTCATAGCCAACAGGATCCCACTTATCCTAGCGGATTCGTGACAATGTGCTTTTAAATTTAGAACTAACTTACCAAGAGGTACCCCAAAAATATTCCAAATGCCAGTACAGCACCTGCACTCCCCATCAGCTACTGATACCAACATACCTCTGAAATCAACAATACAGAAGTGTAAGTTGCTCAATCAATTAATAGGCTCATAACAGGTGCTTAAAAAGGGTGGGTGTCATGGTTGGCTTATGGGAAATTGATCTGCTGGACATGGCTTAGCCCACCCACAAGGCGCGGAGTCTAACAGGCAGGTGGTTCTCACCAGGAACCCCCGCAAGGAGGTATGTATTTAGCGGCACCAAACCTGCAGGTCGCGGTCCTGTGAGTGGGTGAACAGCAGAACGGTGTGGAGGAGCCAGGTAACTTGGGTAGATACAAATGAGGCACAAGGAGAATAGATGTCCTGTGGTACAACGAGGAAAAGCAGAGGCTGTCACAATGGTGTATCCAATGGTGATTGATAGAGATACTGGAACAGCGGAAGTACAGCACTGGAGTATGCTGAGCACACACGGGAAAGCAGAGGTAGCTGAGGGAGAACAGCCAATGAGTCACCAAGGCAGTTGCGGCTCACAGTGATAGTGGTTAGAGAACTGGAGCTGTCAGGATGAAGTACATCAGAGATGGTATAGAAGTACTAGAGCAGCAATAGTTCAGTACAGCGGGAGACTGAGAGTAAACTGGCGTGGTCAAGGTAACTCGTAATAACAGCCGATGAGTCACAGTAGTAGTGGCGGCTCTGAGTGGTGGCGGTGAGAGAACTGGAGCTGTCACGATGAAGTACATTTGAGATGGTAATATCAGTACTGGAGCAGCAATAGTTCAACACAGCCGGAGACTTGAGAGCAAACTGAAGTAGTGGGGGTAACTCGTAGTAACAGCTGATGAGTCACAGTAGTATCAGCAGCTCTGAGTGGTAGCGATGAGAGAACTGAAGCTGTCGCGATGAAGTACACTGGAGATGGTAGTAGCAGTGCTGGAGCAGCAATAGTTCAACACAGCAGGAGACTGAGAGCAAACTGAAGTAACGGAGGTAACCCGTAGTAACAGCTGATGAGTCACAGGTGTAGTAGCAGCTCTGAGTGGTAGCGATGAGAGAACTGAAGCTGTCGCAATGAAGTACACTGGAGATGGTAGTAGCAGTGCTGGAGCAGCAATAGGTCAACACAGCAGGAGACTGAGAGCAGACTGGAACACAGGCAAACCACGAGGAGAACAGGAACCAGAACCACAGGCTACAGGAAGTGAGCTTGAAGAACAGGCATCAGAAATATCAAGTTTTTACTATGTTTCACTTTTGCATTTATGATAAGCTTTTTATTGCATTGCTTGGAATGAGCCTACTTCTCCACTGAAGTGCAAAGAGGAGGCGCAAAATGGATCTCATCAATTCGGTCTAATCAAGAAAAATGAGCTCCCTAACCCCTTTAAGATAATAAATACAATAATGTATCCCCTCCCCAAATCCCCAGCTCTAGACACTGTACAATACCACGTATCAGGATACCATGTATCAGGAGGCAATGCCCATGTGGTTGCCTTGTCATAGTGATCAATGCAGGTAAGGTACCTCAATTAGAGGGGGTTTGCATTCTCCTTCCCCTCTAGAAGCTACCTTCGGCTCTGTCAGGGACCCCAACTTTGCCACCTCAGTGGTCTCAGTTTCTTGGATAGGGGCCCATAAGCAAAAAAAAAAAACAACACACCCAAGTTTTTGAAATTTGAATTAAAGATATGCCAAACCCTTGTGCAGCACCATTGGCAACTGATAGGGCTATCAGATGTCTAGTCCCAAACTGGCCTAGAGTCCATTACTCCACTTTTTTCACAGGCTTTCCCTTTGACATGTATTCCATGTTTTATAGTTACTGGCATATGATAGATCCTCCATGTTGGTGGTTTTCAATAATTTTATATATTTTTTAATTTGCATGTATACTATTTATATATATCCATGCATATTATAACTTCTGATTTTAGAACCACATATTCAAGAAACTTTTAATTTTTTTCTAAAAGAATAAATATTTTTAAGCTTTGAAGACCTCATATTCTTCATGCTAGTGTGTTCAGAATATTCCTAGCTATGAACAGCACACTCTGTAATTAATCATAGGGAATGAAAAAAACAGAAAACCAATACATCTACTGACAGCTTACCATGCAAGCAGAGTTATTTTTAGTAGCCTTGTTTTGTTTCAGACATGTGCCTGAACATGTTCAGGGATTTATCATCTAATCCCTGATGTAACTTCTGACTTCTTGCTTTAAGACAGACATGGTCCTTAAATAGTGAGTTTCTGGAACTAGCATTAACATTTGACAACACTGCACCTAGGTGGATTCATCTAGAGTTGGTTGCATATGCGCTTAGAACCGATGTAGGGAAAAGATGCACGTAAAAGATTGGATGCATTTAAAAATATGTAACTCATTACAAGTATGTATTCTTACACCATAGATGCCAACCTTTCTAGGTTGGTTTCAGGGAGATCAGAGATGGATGTGGACGTGAGGGGGTTGGGCTTGGCATCCTTTTTTGCCCTGCCCCATGGCGTAATGCATCATTTTGCCATGGGAGGCGAGCCAAAATGATGCAATTCCCTGAGAATTGCATCATGGGGGCTTAAAATCTGCCCACCTCACTAGGAAGTGGGGTGTGGGAGAATACCATGCTCTCCTGGGAGTCCTGGAGATCAACCCAGAATTCGGGAGTCTCCCAGATTTTCTGGGATAGTTGGCAAGTATGACTTACACCCAATGACAGCATAGAGAAAGTCTAGGGATGAGTCTTGACTGTGTTGTTAGTAAATGCTAAAGTCACATTTCCCTATTTGTGCACAATGTAATAATTTAATAAAAAAATATACACAAGAGATAATATTGTCTCAACAGTTATTAATAGATGTGAAAATCACTTTCAATATAAAATGTAATTAAATTCAAACTCAAATACAAATGAAATTACATACAAACATCTGTTTGTATCTGTGTGTAAGCCTAGGTGGGGTATTTCTGAAATTCTGATTCTGTAAACCATAGAATTCCAACTGAATTCTGACATGTTTTCTGTAATTTAAATTTTTATACCTATTTTTTTTTTCATTCTATAAAATGAAAGCAAATGTATGATTGGTTGTTATGTGCTACAGCATATTTTATATTTTTCTTTAAATAGCAAGGTAAGTACATGTTATGTCTGCAGTCATTAGCTGTCCTCTTACAAATCATTAACTCCTTTTCAAAATATCTCTGGAGGTTGCAAAGTAAGGCTGCCAGCCATGCATAGGTTCACAGCTATCAGCATGCCATCAGAAGACAGAGGGGGTGGGGGAAGACTTTGGGTATTTTGCAGTACAAATAGCAGACATAGTTCAGAGGGACTTTCCGAAGCCTCAGAGCTCAGAGGGGTTTGTTCACAGCCTCATTTACCATGTGACGGTGGTTGTCATGGTAGTCAATAACACTGTGCAAATTATAAATCCTATAATATCATAATAGCAGCATGAAACAACAAACAAAGGGAAATTGAAAATACCAAGATATTTTTTATAGTCTGCCACAGTGATTTATGTTAAAAACTAACTCATCATTTTTTTTCATCGGATTTCTGCTTTAATATGCATTTATATTATCCACCATCAAAGCCTGTGCTGTTTAACTTCTTAAGAAAATATTGAAGGATTTACAAATTTTGAAAAGCGCAATAATAAAATAAATAGATATGCAAAGTCAGCAATACCAATTATCACAAAACTTGTGGTGAACTTGATCTTATTTAACCCCTTCATCACCGAAGCTCTTCTAACCCCTGTGCTGAGCCTGTTTTGTCATTTTTGGGGCTGGTCACATTCCCAATATCTGTCATTTGTTTATGCAGTACCCAAACAAATTATAGATTGTTATTTTCCAGTAGACTTTGAATGTTCAGAAAATACCATTAGTTTCCTAACACCACCTAACACGGCAAAATGGCCAGAAAAGTGTTTTCTAAAATACTGAAAGAGTTGAATAGTATTCAACTTAACTGATCTACAGATATTTACAATTTAAGTGTTGTGTATTGTATTTGTCCATGAATCATTCCACTGAGCCTGAAGTAATACTTATGTTTACTAAGCACAAAGTTGATTTTTTGGAGTAAATAACATATATTTAATTATTTTCCACTGTGTACATTATTTTTCACTGTGTACTGCATGTATTCACAGTTATGCTCATATGGAAAATTAGTATCAATTTTTTATTCACTAGGAGCGTGCTCTTCTGTTCCTCAGCAGATCTTAGTAGACAGAAATAAAGAACATGACAGTGCATTATAACCTCTCCATTGCCATCTTTGCTAAGTTCACGTAACCTCAGTTAACATGTGATTTTTGGCAATGCATAGATAGATAAATATCTATTCCAAATGTTCTTGACTGTCCTCTTGTTCTATAGTTCCACGTTTTATTGTCAATCCCATAAATTACATGTAAAATACATCTTGGCAAATACACAAGCATTTTTGTTGCTGCTGAAGTCGAAAATTATAGCACACTTACATTGCTATGTAAATACACACATTTATTTAATTTGTACCATCCAAGGCAGAGAAGAAAATAGGCTAACTTAATACACATCTTTATTTGTCAAGAAAATCTGGTGCAGCATTACATTTAGGCAGAATAGCTAATTTATTAAATGGTGCAAAAAATGGCATATTTAATGTTTACCAACTTAATGAGTGACGAATGGAAGGTTTATTGGAATGGAATGATTTATTTTTAAACCATTTACTAAAGGCATAGGTAATGTCCACCCAAATACCCTATTGTTAAACCTCCTTTCCTGATTTATCAAAGCAGCAGTTTTAAAATGCCATTGTGGAGAAATTCTCTTTGTAACAGCTATTTCTCCTGCCATCATTTTGAAATTGAGTACTTCTAACTTCTAATATGTACAGTACAGGCTTCACATACCTGGAGTCCACTGATTGGTTATTGCTTTTAACAGATGACAAGCTCCTATTTGTCAGAAGCACTGAACCCCAAAATTCCCCTGCCAGCTGCAGCAGGAAAATTAACCATTCGAGTGTGCTGTTCTGCTACTTTGAGTGAAGGGGTGGAATTAATATTAAAATATGTATTTGGGTGGACACTGCATTTAAATATACTAGAAAATGAAAAATGTAATATTTGGTGCAAACTGCATAAGTGTGCCATAACCAATACTTACCAGTATCAGGTACAATCTTCCATCAGTCATGACATGAAATGAAAAAGGTCAGTTTTGAGCTGTAGCTTTAAATCCATGAAAAATATAAAATGTTGCATTAAATTTGACAATTTATATAAATCATTATATAGCTAAATTAAACATTTAGAACAAATTAAAATTGGTTACATATTTGTAAATCAAATTCTCCAAACCAAACATTTTTAAAAAAAAATCCCCCCCAAAAAATGCTTTATTTTAATAATAAAGCATTTTTCCATGTGGGCACCTCCTGATAATGGCCAAACACCTCCATGAACTCCAATACTGCACCTGTTTTAAAATGATGGTAAAAGTTTGATTACTTTTTACTGCCTGCCATTACATTTTCTAATGATTGTAAACCATGACTACAGCCTGATCTGAACATGGATAAAGTACAGTTAGGGTCTAATTTAGATCAGGCAGCCCATATGTACATTTAAACCTGCAGCCAATACATCACAGACTAAATTGTGTATTTTGAGTTGCACCTATCTTAAGATACAGGCAACTCAAATAAGAGCAGATAAATGCGGCGGTCTTTTCTTTTGTTGTATATTGTGCAAAATTCCCATTCCCACAGCAAGTTGATTATATATTGATGAATGCCAATATGTGTCAGCTTTTGATCTCATAACTCTTGTTGTATACTTTGTATAAACGCAATAAAATTGAAAGAAAAATGTTTAAAATAATAGAACAAATTGAGATATTTTATTAATGGTGTTGTTATAGCCAGTTGTACCATTACCCATCAGAAGCCGATGAATAGTATAAATAATCTATTATTTTATATCTCATGATCATGCTGCTGTAGAAAAGTGTGGCTGAAATTAGGATTTAGATGCATAGCAAGTGATTGGATTGTTCAGGAAGTGTACAGATTGTTAAATATAACGTTTTGTTAGACTGTTGGTTTAAAGGGTAGTTTGTAACTCTGAATCTCTGAAATACTGTGGTTTATTGCTGGAAATGTTAATGTAGATAATATGGCAGCAAGGTGAAATACCATTTGTTTAGAGCATGCTGAGTTCAGACAATAGAGGAAATGCTTGTAAAATGGCTGCCATCTAGAAACTCTCATGTGAAGGGAATGTGTATAGTGAATAATGGCTGTTGGACTTTGACTGAGATAAGTGAAATGATAGAGTGATAAATGTGGTAGAGTATGTGAGAATATTTGGTAGGTTAAAATGTATGCTTGAGTGTGTGTCTCTCTCTCCCCCACAGGTATCCCCCCTCCTCCCCCTACACACACACAATGCATTCACACACCAGGAACAATAGGTAAAGTTTGACTCACACACATACACTTACACAGACACAATGACTTGTATATTTATATAACAGGCAATAAATGTAATGTATTGCACCAAAATCTATACTTTGTGTAAAATATTGTTATGCTGTTTGCTGTTTTATAATATATACATAAGTTTTACAATTAGAATGTTAATAATACAGCACATTTTAACTGAAACTATATTTTGTGCATAGTTTTTCTTGAAGATATGAGCATAAGCTATTATATGAATATTGGTCCTCTGGATTTAAGGGAAAATAAGAATTATATTTCTCAGGTTAAATCAGAAGTACCTTTGCGAGGAGTTGGTTGTATAATTAACAGTATTAAATGGTCATCCATACATTTTCCAGATTATTAAGGAGATTAAAACCCCATAATCACCCTGGAAAGCATTTTACAGAAGCCAATCAGTAAATTACAGATTGTTTCATGTTCAAAGCAGTGCCGCAGCTCGTTATTACAATCGATTCTGCCCTCTTCAGTGAAGTTCAGTCATGTCAACCACGGTGAATTCAGCACCCCGAATAAGTTGGATTATTGGGTTTATATCCCTATATTCAACACTGGCAGCAGGTTATATTATGGGAAGATGTTCAAAAGTATAAAACCCCCCTATTTATAGTGCACTGATACCATTCCACCTTTTGTCTCCCAAATTGTATCATGTGAGTTAGGTAGCCTATATTCTACATTGTTTATGCATTGAAGCACTTCTCTCATTTTAAATTTCTAGGTGACAGAACATCAACAATGCTCAAAGTTGTTCTTCAACTGTAGATCAGTACTGACATTAGTACAGAGAGACAGAGGGAACCTTCGTTAAAATTGTTAAATAATGGCTACTGTCCTTTCTGGTTCTGTGAGGATATCTGATAATATCAGCACCATTCCTAATGGGTAGGGGGTGATATACTAGTAATAGCCCCCAAGAATTATATCACCATATTAATTATTCTAACGCTACCTCCATATTATACCAGCACTGTCCCCATGTTATACTAGTCTTAACACATATTAATTATACTATTGCTGCAGCACCCCCAAAATATTTTCTTTCTGCCTGCTGGTCTAATATTTGGAGATATGACCCATCCCACAAAGGCTGTTTCCATGCAATACAGGCAGAGACATTGTTGAGGTTATGGTCACAGTAACATCACAGACTACCACAAACCTAGTGTCCTCTGATGGCACTGTCATCCCAGATTACCAGCATGTGACATGGATAGTGATACCCTTCAAGGCTAGGTTGCCTCATAAGTCTTTTGGTCATTTCAGATAGTGAGCTGACTGTGGACCTTATCCCTGTTTAGAAGTTGATGTAACTTAGATTGCAGCAAAAGTTATTATTATTCTTAATATTATTATTATTATTATTATTATTATTATTATTATTGAAGATTAGAAAGGCACCACAGTGCTTTGCAGTGCTGTACAGTAGAGACAATAGTACATACATAAAACTGGGAGATACAAGGTAGGCAAAATAAATGCATACATGAAAACAAAGGGTATGAAGATGAATCATATGAATCAAAGAAGCATCCGTAGCGGTGCTGTAAACAATACAGCACCGCCGTGGACGCTTCTTTGATAGCGCCGCGGCTGCTATATAGTACAGTGCCGCTATGTGTGGCACTTTGTTAGCGGAGTGGAGGGGTTTCTGGAGACCCAGAAACCCCCCCTGCATGCGCCCCTGGTCTCACATTTCCATAAGTTTGAAAATCCTATCCCCAAAGGCAGCACTACAATCACCTGCCCACTGTTCCAGAAATTTTCCGAAGCTCTTCCAAAATATATAGATTCATTTTTCTTGAAAGTAGTTCTGTTTTAAAGGAAGATATTTGCTTCTACAAAATGATATTTGAGGAACTAAAAATTCAGTAGTTTTAAAGTAGATAGTAAAGAAATGATATGTGAAAAGTCATTGAGGTATATTCTTATGATGATATTATAAGGCCAAGAAAATCTCCAGAATTAGGAATTATGAGCTCTGGTTAATATTAGCTGTGCTGTTAAGTATTTATCCTTGATTGCCTCCCACAAAATATTCTTTACTTGCATTGCCAAACCACAACATTTTTTTAACTTAAATTTAGGTCCTCATCTGTAGCAGCATGTGAAAGGTTACTAAAGAGTCCTTAGTTCTTGATTTAATAATCCATAAATCATGGTTTACAGTTTAGCATGATTGGCACTTTCTCAACGCAAATAATTTTCAGAAAGCAATTGCATATATCCCAGATATTGTGCATGTATGAAAGGCTATATATACTTAAACCTTGATTTTTTTAGAATATTCATTTATGCAGTTTTTCAATAGAGTGGAACCAATTACCTGAAATGTGATGTAGATCAAAGATAGTTTTTTTTGAGCAGTAAAGGGTTGTTCAAAAAGTGCTGGGTCTCAAAGCTGCTTTATCCAACTATGAACTTGGAGAAGCTTTTACACTTGCAAGAGAACAAAACTTATAGGACCATTATATTATAGCCTGTTGGATTTATCAAGTCTGTTTGTTAGAGTTTGGTTCCTTCACTCAAAATAAATGTGACCTAGCAGAATAAACTGCTGCCTGCTCTTGGATGAGCCAGGTAACAAGGGACTTTTGTGGCAGTTGATGATGAACAAGCATAAAAAATTACTGTAGAAGGTAAAAGTTGCCCATTGCTAGAGTTCTGCCAAATGCCATCAACCACTGGGTTCATTTTGAGAATGTCAGAGTCTTTTAAAAGGATAGTGTAAATATATTCTTCTGCAGGAGAGTAAATACCAAAATTTAAATTTCCTTCTTCACCCCCCCATGCAATACAATTTTCTGAGAACAGATGAACCACTAGTGAGTAGTGTAAGGGCTGTTTTGTGCAGCTGCATTTGATAGCCTAGTCATCGTATATGCTGATTTCTTGCACATAGCAGACAGTAAAAGCTTTAAGCTCCTGACACACAAACACTGTGCAAGCTGTCAGCAGAGTTCACAGAGCAAAGCAGTGCATATGATAAAGAATGTTAGCATTTATGCTGCTAGATATGCGCAAAGTTAATAAGACTAATATAAGTGGGCCAAAGCTCCCCTTCAATTGGTCCATACCACTTTATTTATTTACTCTTTACACACTGATCACTATACACCTGGGGGTATATTTACTAAATTACGGGTTGAAAAAGTGGACATGTTGCCTATAGCAACCAATCAGATTCTAGCTGTCATTTTGTAGAATGTACTTAATAAATGATAACTAAATTCTGATTTGTTGCTATAGGCAACATCTCCACTTTTTCAAACCCGCAGTTTAGTAAATATACCCCATGGTATACACACTAAAATGGAACCCGCTGCCCACCAGCTTTTTTCACACATGCCACAACCTGCCCATTAGTGTTGTTCACACATGCCCCCCTGCCCAGCAGTTGTTCTCATGCATGCACCTTTGTCCAACAGCTTTGCTCACACATGCCAGCATGTCCCACCAGTCTTTCTTACACATGCCACTCTTTGCCCAAAGCTTTTCTCATACATGTCACCCATGGCCACCAGCTTTTCTTACATATGCCCCTCTGCCACTAGCTTATCTCACACATGTCCATCTGCCCACCAGCTTTTCTCTCACATGCCTCTCTGCCCAAAATATTTTTTATCACATACCCCATGCTACCAGTTTTTATTACACATGCCACCCCTGCTCAGTAGCTTTTCTCACACATGCCACCACTGCGCAGCAGCTTTTCTCACATATACCAATTTTGCCCACCAGCTTTTCTAATGCATACCATGCCAGCCCATAATTTTTTCTCTTACAAGCTGTTAAGGGCAGAGTAGTATGAGATCCTCAACTGCTAGAACCGTTTTGCGAGATGTTCACATTTATCAACCCCCTTTCCGAGGACCTTGTTATGTTACGCAGTTCTTGGTTGTCCCCAGGACTTAAGCTCGGGTAGTAGCAGTTGGTGATCTAGCTCTTGCCCAGTGAAATGTACAGAACATGTCAGGAGGTAATGAGCAACCAGGTTGTTACTGGCAGCACTTACAGCTAGACAGGCAGGGGTTAATGCAGAATGATCTGGAAATTGCCCGGTGAAGTGTACTGTACAGAGAGCCAGGAGCAGGAGAAATCAGAAATGACTTTTAGATAAGCCAGAGGTCAGGGCAGTCAGAGATATAATAACAGATCTGTTTAACAAGCTGAAGTCAGAATGCAGGAAAAGACAGCAGTTCCTTTGAACAAGCCAGAGGTCAGGGCATGTAGAGATGTGAGAGCACATCCATTTAACAAGCCAAGGTCAAAATGCAAGAGAAGCCAGCAGTTCCTCTAAACAATCCAGGTCAGGTAAAATAGCAGAATAGGTCAGGATACAAAGCACACTATGTAAAGCAGGAACTATCACCAGCACTGGAATGGTAACAGTAAGTGGTTTATAAAGCCAGCAAAACCAATCAAAAGTTTGCTGGATGATTAGCTGCATGGCTGCAGCAGTATTTTTACAGCGGATGCTTACAGAGAGTAGAAGCAATGCTGGCTGCTATAAACTAGAGATGTTCAAAAAGCACCTCTCCTCTCCGATTTTAAAAGGGACTGAGAAGGAAAAGAGCGAATACAAAGAAGATGGTAATGGCTAAGAGTGAAAGAGATGGAGTTGCTAACTCCATGGTAGAGAAGGGGATAAGCAGGCGAGGAGGGGAACAAAAGGGGAATCCAGTAATTATAGCGACTCACAGTAAAGGAGAATGAGCTTGGAAAAAGGAAAGCCACGGTTGTGTCAGCCAAACTCTATTAATAATGGTCTGAATGGACGGAGAGGATTGCTGCCTCCAGTCTGCTGCGATTTGGCAGATAGCCGCTAAGACGATATGCCAAACCAACTTATTCTGAAAAAAAAATTGGGCTCCAGAGGCACATCAATTTGGAGAATCGATTGAATCAGTAGTGTGACATCCGCCCAGAAACGTGTCAGTTTGGGGCACGTCCACCAAGTGTGGAGGAAAGTACCCTCCTGGGAGCACCCCCGCCAGCAGAGATCAGAAGAGTCGGGGAAAATCTTATGAAGACGCAAGGGGACATAGTACCCTTGGAACATCACCTTGTAGACATTCTCTTTTATTTTGACGCAGATGGATCTGGAGGCAGCGTTATTGTGTATCTCAGACCATTCTTCGTCAAGCAGAGTTTCATCGAGGTCACGTTCCCAGGCACGTTCATGAGGATCCCTGAGCACATCAGCTTTTCTTTCACATGCCACCCCTCTCCTTCAGCTTTTTCTTCACAACTGCCCTTCACATTTGATTGCCTAACTGGGAATCCAGCCTTGATATAGAACATCAATTCCCAGGCCCTTTGTGCCCCATAACAGATACATGTGCTGCTAAGGCTATTGTCACACCCCCTAACTTGATGAAAATGTTGTCTTTGTGCATATTTTTTCATGACATGGATTTGTGACTGTGGGCTATGCACTAGTTCCCAGCCAAGGTTACTTAAAGGTGATATATACTCAAACTTAGGCATCTGTGTATTGTGAATTGCCAGTTCAAGTTTTGCAGCTGTTATTTATAAAATTCAGAGGGCATGAGTAATGTTCAGATGTAAGTCCCTTTGCGTGCCGTATCTTACGTGAAATAGCTCTGCTCATGCTAAGAAACGGAATATAATTCATGTCTGAACGCAAATGGAATTACGGATGTCTATGACTTGAAGAGTGAAATGGTAGGAGGGGTGGACAGATGTCAGCACTCCATGGTGCCTAAATTTGAACAGTGGTACATGAAGTCCATGAGGAAAAGATGTCCTTATACCAAGAGCGTGCACTGTTATGAGCACACTGATGATTGAAGCACACCCCCTCTGGACTTCATGGTCAGCTTAAACGTAGCTCATAACAATAAACTTATTTTTTTTAAGAAATATAAATAATGAAAGCTAATTAAAAAATGTGACATTGGTTCCAATAAGTATAATGCTAAAATTCTGGTAAATATCCATTTTAAGAGTGTTAATAGTAGAGCTCATTGCCTAGCAGCAGCAACCAGCATCCTATCAATAGGAATCAGAAGGCACCACCTCGTTACCAGCTGATTGCCAGGCAATGGTTGCCAGCATCTTCTGTTTCTAACCAATTGTTTAGGTGCTTTATTGCTAGGGCTCCTTTGTACTCTCCGCCTCATTGGTTCGTCAGCAAATAACAATCCCTTCCTGTCTATCACTCATGGTGGTGATAGTTTAGGTTTTTTGCTTGTGTGCTTTGAATACTCTGATTTGACCTACTGTTTTGACTTATTTGACTTTGCTGTTTTTCTCCTGCCCTTGAACACTGCTTGTTTTCTGGATTTGCTTTTGACATCTTATTGCCCTGACCTTGTCCTGATTTTTGGATTTTGCCCTTATCGGTATTTCTATTGAATGCAGCCAGCCCTGACCTCAACTTATTTATAGACTCCGCTATTGATCTCTGCACATCTGATTTTTGGCCTGTGTTTTCAACTATATTTCACCGCTCTAGCATGTCCTGTCCACCCCATGCAGCAATGTCATATATACTAACCCTAACACAGGGGGGTATTCAATTGTTAGCGTTAACGCTCTCAAACGAGCGCTCAAAAAATCTTAGCGTTAATACGGTAATTACTCGCGGAATTTCAGCTCGCCGCTCCCTGAGCGAGCTGAAATTCCGTGAGTAAACTACCGTATTAACGCTTTTCGCCCGCAATATTACCGTATAAACGGTAATATTTTTTGAGCACTTGTTTTTTAGCGTTAACGCTAACAATTGAATACAGTCTTATGGGTTACGACCTGGGACAACAGAGTACTCTGGAACATATTGCGTCCCTTGGAAAAGAGGTTGCTATAGGTGAAGACCTCGCAAAGGGGTTTTAGGGCTTTACGATCTCTTCTAATATTGCTGTAACAAAGAGTAACAGGTGTAGTCCAAAAAAGGTAAATCAAATTAAAACTTAAAGCAAATGAAATTGATAATGTGATGCCTGTATGGAGAAAATTAGGGGAAGGGCTGCAAGAGGAAGAGGAGGTATAACAGGAAGAGGAAGCAAAAGTGGAAGGCACCATTTCATGGTCTCTGGTTTCATCCCTGACACCATACTTCCTTGCTATAGCACTGACTGTATTCACAACTCACACTTTCAAAATGAAATGTTTAGAGATGAGGTTAAATAAAACTGTGTATTAATTAAGTATTCACTTTTATATTTGGACATTAGCAGTTTTTAATCTAGCTACAAAGATGTGTGTAAGTGTCCACCAACTTTTTTTCTGTTAACAAGGAGATTTGTACCTATTCTTGAAGAATTTATGTCATCCTTCTCAGGCTTGTATATATCTAAAAAATTGAAGTCATGAATTTGGGACACTTAGGGATATTAGCCTTTTTATTCTTGACCCATATCCATGTAGCTTTGATGTTATGCTTTGTTTTTTTGTATGGCTAAATATTTAATTTTCTTATGTGTTCCAGTGTTTTAGTAGAATGAAACAGGTTTTCTGCAGTATTTGCTACTACTTTCCTGATTCCTTCCTCCTGATTTGCCCTCAGATCCCACAATTCATTATATAGAATATAAATTGTTAATTATAAATATACAAAATAAAGACAACATAAAACCAATTATGTTCAAAGTGAGTAAAGTGCTGATCCTGCATGTCTTTCACCCTAGCTGGGTCTAGGTGGTTATAAATCTAGCTACAAGTTTCATTTCAAAAGATGTTTTTATCTCATCTCATCTTTTTCTCACATTAGTTTTAGTACTCATGAGTTACCTTCCAAACTCCCATTGAACGGTATATATTTTTAATAATTGCTTATTTCATATTCTGCATAAGGCAGTGCTATTAATATTGCTCATTGATGTACATTCAGTCCACTCCTAGACATATAGATCAGTAATATATTCTAAGAAATGTAAATCAAGGTGGTAGCAAGGATTTAAAATCATTCAACAAAGTAACATGGTAGACAGAACATATTAGAACAAGGAACAAAAGAAACCATGGTAAATAGTTAATTAGGAGACAATGAATCCCTCTATAATCAGAGCTAGTCGTGCCTTGATAGTTCTTTAAATTCCCATCTAATATGCATATTGACAGTATATTTTCATAGCGGTTTTATATTGTGCCAGGTAGAGATTAATGTACAGCTCCTTCAATTGTTCAGCAACAAAAGTAAATTTTAATGAAAGACAAAAAACACACAGGAATGCAACTCATTGAGTGTAGCTGAAAGGTTCAGGCAACATATGTATCTCAAACCAGCATATATTCAACCTGTTTATTATCAGTTCATTCATAGTATATTTAATTCATTAGTACATCCTTACAGATTTAGTTTTTGGTGTTATACCCAAAAATAGTTGGTATTTTGTTTAAAACTTTTTTATTTAGAAATACAGCAGTAACACAATAAAAACATAATTGAAACATATCGAAACAACAGAATAATACTATGGGAGGGGGTGGAGGTTTTTTTTTTACCAAATCTGATTATTTCATTGATGATACATATAGTAGATAGTAAAAGTAATAACAGAGAAAAATCATCTCTATAATACCCCTCAGATCCTATGCATACAGGACCACTTAATAAAGAGGGAGCAGTTTTTTTATACACACATTCCCTTACTGATGTTCATGCATTACGTACACCAGCAACCAGATTTTCAGTTAGCATATAGAAGACTGGATGAAAAAATATGCATTGAAGTGTATATATTTTACCAGAATATATTAAATACATTTTGTGACTTTGCCATTTGTGCTATGTTTACTGACATAATGTATTTGTCGGGTGCTGGATGTGGCGTTATTAAAAATTTTAAACCGTAGTTATTTTTACATTCAAAATTAGAGGTAATGTTATAAACCATCGAAAAGCTAGAAAGTAAGTTGCTGATTTCTGGTTTGGACATACTTGATGTCACTTATTTTTGAAGGTGTGTCCATTAGTTTGCAGCATTTGTACATCCCTCCATTGTAAAAGAAAATTTCAAAAAGACTAAATCTTCCCCAATTTTATTTTCATTTTGTACAGACACAAACATTTGGGACCCATTCTTTTTTATTTTGTTTTTGAACTTTTTTAAAAAAATATTTCAAATATTTGAAATCATTTGTGAAGAACATCTACAACGTTAAATTATAACTAAATTAAAACTGAATGTACTGGATGTTTTGTGAGCTTTTCTACTGTTACGGCTGCCAGGCTATTATCATAAGCTTACAGAACTATCAGCAGAAGTCTTCAGCTATAGCAGCCGCCTTTCCCATAGAGCTGGATATGGTCACAGGTACTCAGATGCCCCAGGGTCTTAAACTCAATGTAGTGCAAGCTTATGAGTAAAGCCGCAGCACAGAAATAGGAGGTGATGACAGCAGGCAACATGGTCAGATTCAGACAAATGTCAGGGCCAGCAGCAAGCGCGGGTATCCAAGTCACAAGGAAAAAGTCAGGGCCACAAGCAAACAATCAGAAGTCCAGAGAAACAAGCCAAAGATCAAACAAAAAAGGAATCCAGGAATCAGCATAACAGGACAGGAGCAGGTCAGCAGCCAGGAACTGAACGCTATAACCGGCAGGGTTCTCCCTGCCTTAAATACATAGAGCAGCCATTCACCAGCTAGGGGGCACAGCATAAGATAATTAGCCCC
Organism: Mixophyes fleayi; assembly: GCF_038048845.1. Lineage (NCBI taxonomy): Eukaryota > Metazoa > Chordata > Amphibia > Anura > Limnodynastidae > Mixophyes > Mixophyes fleayi. The sequence goes on from NC_134406.1 coordinate 103,719,980, forward strand.
AGGAGGCTGATAATTAATCTCCCCCTCACTACGCACTCGCCCGGCTAATCCCCTCGCCGGAACGCGTTGATCTGCTAGCTCAACGTCCTGGCCGTTGCCCTAGCAACGGCTGGGCCGGAAACCGTAAGTGATGTTCCAGTTGTCAAGGAGACGGCCGGGACACAGACAGCCGGGGAAAGCAAGTCGTGGTGTATAGGGGAACTACCGTGGCTCGTAAAACCTACTGCTCGTAATTGCTACTGAGAATGTTTTAATAACTTTGTTTTACTTCTCCTTATAATAAAATATATTGACAACATATATTAGAGACTCTTGCAAAAGCAGGATAACATAAAGTACTATATATTTAATCTATCAGATCCCAAAACAAGGATTGTTAATATGTTGAATTACACAACTTGTATCTGTGTGGACCTCACTATGAAATATTAATACAACTTTTACCCTCAAGCAATCATGTCAGACAAGAAGAAGGCACATAAATAATACAATCCTATTTTAAAAGCACTCATAACATGATGATGTGCTAAATGCTGTACTTTTTATGCTAGACACAATATTGATTTGCTATTATGTGAAATGTGAGCAGGTCTCCCAACAGAGAAGATCAAGCATGTGTTCATTTATTAATTTGATGTCTTTATGATCCTGCTTTGTCTAAGACAAAAGCAATGCAATTAGCGACAAACACATCACAAGGAATATATGCGGCACTGAAGGTAATATTATTAAAAGTAAATATGAAATTATTTAATCAAGTAATCCATAATGATTGATTTTAGTGGAGGGTTTAAAATAGATATCACTGCTTTAATGTCTTGTAGGGGCACGGGGCCTGATTCATCAAGGAACATAAACAATGATTTTGCATCTATAATCCTCAAAATCACGCTGTGCATGTCCAGAATTAGTTAAGATGTCACAGAACAGCAAGGTTCAAATCATCTTTGAGCGCAAAGGACACTTACTACAGCCTACGATTTGCCCGGTATTCTCCCCGGCCATTGCTAAGGCAGCGGTCGGGACTCTGTCCTCTCTACACCGCGTCCCGGCATTAGGTTCAGCTGGGCACATCTATCTGTTTAAATTATTTTTCACCTGGGGCATATTACCTCCTGCAGGGCTCCCCTGCTCCCATTGGCCAACCTGTGTATATAAGGCAGGGAGGGTTTAGCCTCCCTGAACATTATAGCGCTCAGTACCCTGTCTGCTTGCCTGCTCCTGTTTATTGTATAAACCTGTGGATTGATTACTGTGTTTGACTTTCTACCTGGAATCTGAACTTTGATTGTTTGCTCGTTGCCCTGACCTTTGCCTTGTTACCCGGACCTCCTTGGATCGCTACCAGCCCTGACCATTTGCCTGTACCTGACCACGTTTCCTACTTCAGACCTTTGGCTTGTCCTTTACTCCACTTGTACCATCTCCCGCTGTCTAGGGCGACAGTACATTCATAAGTTTGTACTGCACTGAGTGTAAGTCCTGGGGGCATCTGAGTACCTGTGAGCATATTCAGCTCTACGGGAAAGGAGGCTGCTTGAAAGGTTAAGGCCTCTACAACTGGTTCTACAAGTTCATGATAATACTGATAGCCGTGACAAATGTACAGTAAGAGCGTGCCAATATCGAGAGCACACAGCAGCATCCAATTCAAACTCTGGGCAACTCAAAAGTATTTGTTACTTAGCTGTATCTCTTGCTCCAGCTACAGTCTATACAGCAATACATTTATTTATTTTTTAGTATATTTTATCATTACATTGTCAAACAAGTTGCACTGTGGCTGCTGGAGTTCATCAAACCATTTAGCTTGGTCTATGAACATCAAAATGCTAAAAAGGGAGAACAAGATTGTAATGTCTGTGTATGTGCTCATTCATACAAGTAAAACATGGAGACCAGGAGCTTTGCTATGCTTGCTGTAAAACACTGTTTACTAAAACTGAGAACAAACATAAAGTAACACGTTTAACAGCAGGCTACAAAACAGCACAGCAGGTGTCTGTGGACTTCACCATATCGGAGTTCACTCTGGCATCATCATTGAGTTGAAACAATTTTGCTACTCCGGACAAGTTATCCAACCAATTCTTTGTTTCTACCAGTGCAGTCGTTGACACCAAAGCTTCCGTAGCAGATTTTTCACTGTCAAGCGCAGGTACTCCGTTATACTCCAGTAGTTGATCCAAGTGTCATTGCTTAAGTACACCAGGCTAGATTTCAACTATGTATGACAATGGCCCTCTGCGATTACTCACTTCTGCTTTCCATGGTAGATACATGCCCACACAGTCTGCCCTTTAGACAGACTCTGAGCTTTGGTGCCACCGGAAACTCGAGACTGCTTCATTTGACAATCACGAATCAATCTGCGAATATCTGGTTTGATCAAATCCAGTCTAGACCTAAGGTTCATACCCAGGAACAACATAGCCGGGGTTTGATTGGTCATGACATGAACTGCATTCCTATATGCAAACAAGAAATTGGAAAGCTTGTATTGTAATGTACCCTTGTCTGTGTTCATGGCGCAGCAAGATTGCTTTAGGATTTGTACAAAACATTCAACTAACCCATTTGTAGCTGGGTGATATGGGGCAGAGGTAATGTGGCTAATTCCATTTCTCTTCATGAATGTCTGAAATTCTTCAGCGGTAAACTGAGGCCAGTTATCACTGAACAATTGCTCCAGTAACCTAGTTCTGGCAAAAAGAATCCTCAACACTTCCACCATATGAGCAGTTGTAGTAGAGGTGACTGTAAAAGCTTCAGGCCATTTGAAACAGACATCCACCACCACCAGAAACATGGGGGTCCATGTTTCTGGTGGTGGTGGATGTCTGTTCCAAATGGCCTGTTTATGGGGTATAAACGGCCCCGCAAAGTCCACATGAATCTGTTGCCATGTAGTCGACAGCCACCTCCATTGGTGCAAAAATGCTGGTGCATGCATATTTTGGACAGATTGGCACCCGGAACGCTGTCTGGCAATATCCTCCAACTGCTGAGCCAACCCTGCCACCATACCAAACTCCTGGCCAGTGCCTTCATTTTGACCATGCTTAAGTGCTCACATATAGTTCCTCCAAGACTCTCGATGATAGTTTGACAGGCATAATGATCTGCATTCCACAGAGGAGGCAGTGGGAATCAACTGTCAACTCACGTCTGCGATGAAAGGAGCCATCTGCTGGCGCATTGGCGTAACCCACCCTGTTTCGTGTCGCTGTGAGTACTTGAGCCAAGATGGCCTTTCGAACATTCTCACATCTGATCAAACAGGCAGTTGTGGGAAGAAGTTCCACTTATTGTGAAAACGTCCCCAGAATCTTTGTTTTCCTGTGTCAATGAGGCAGTCTGAAAGGTCATTCGTGACAATCCATCTACGTGAGCATGGTAAGCAGTCCCTTTAAATTCCATAGGATAGCAATGTCCACCAAAGAACAAGGCCCAGCACTGCATCCTTGCAGCCACAGTGACAGGAATACCCTTCTGAGGGTTAAAGATGGACAAAATCGGTGGGTGGTCAGTTATAAGAGTGCATTTCTTGCCATATAAATACTGCTTGAACAATTTCACGCCCCAAACCAGGCTTAAGGCTTCCATGCCAAACTGTGCATAGTTACGTTCTGCCTTGGATAATGCCCAGAATGCGAAGGAGATTGGACGCTCCTGTCCATCCAGCATAGTAGGTGACATAACAGCTCCAATGCCGTAAGTTGAGGTATCACAGGCCACTCTGACAGGAAGTGAGAGGTCGTAGTGGATTAATACAGTGTCCAACGTAATCAATTTCTTTGCCTGTGTAAAAAACCCTTGATCACAGCCATTTATGACCCTGCCGGAGCAACGGGTGTAATGGATGCAGAACTGTAGCTAAGTTAAGCAAGAATCTATGTCAGTAATTACTGAACCCCAAGAAGGAGCGAAACTGGGACACTGCTTTAGGTGGGGGAACCTTTAACACAGCTTCTTGACAGCTTTCCTTTTCCCAACATTTGTGCAGTCCTTTTGCATCAATAGTGTGCCTACATTATGTGACAGAGTCTGTGAAGAATTCATACTTATCTCTTTCGACTCTGAGTCCATATTGTTAAAGCCGCTGCAACACCAGCTTCAGATTTTGAAGGTGTTCTGTGTCAAATGAGCTTGTCAAAATAATGTCATACAGATAGCATTGGGTACCAGGGATCCCTTCTAACACTTGGTCGATTGACTCGTTGCCAAAGGGCAGGGGCAGTAGCGATACCAAACACCAACCGATTATATCTGTAAAGTCCTTTGTGTGTTTTAATGGTAAGGAACACCTTCAAATCATTCTCTATCTTCATCTGCAGGGATGCATCAGCTAGTTCAAATTTACTAAACTTTTGTCCTGCTGCCAGATTTGCAAATATGCATAGAAAACCATAGGCTTTCCCCCCCTTTGCGCTTAATAGAACTGCCATTTGTTACTTTGCAGAAAAACATTATTTCATACCTGCCAACTTTATGTAGCTGGCATCCAGGAAAACCTGGGGTTGGAAGTCGGGAGGGGGAAAGTCACTTACTATTCCTATATGCATAGCTATGGTAGCGGTTCTTTATCAGTGGTTGCAGCTGCATGGAGTGCACGTTGTTTCTTCCACAAATGCTGCCACCTCACTTCCCTTCTGGTCTGGGAGATGTGACCTGGGTTCATAATTCACTCGTTGCTAATTATAGTATCCGTGTATGTGCTCATTCAAACAAGTACAACATGGAAACCAGGAGCTGTGCTATGCATACTGTAAAACACGTTTTATAAACACTGAAGAACAAACATAAAGCAACACGTTTTACAATAAGCCTCAAAACAGCACAAAAAAACAACACAGTGGTCAAATATGGTATTGCAGGCATGAACAGAAATGTGGATCTGGCAGAGTCAGATCACAATATCTAACAAAGATAACAAATGACCAATAGACTTATTTAATAGGGCAGTGTTCATATTTTTTCAGCAGCTTGCACAATTCAGCAATTAACAGGTTTAGGAGCTGCATCAGTTTGACAAATATACCTAGCACTTAAACCCCGTTCACATCTACTTTGCTTTAGTGTTTTCACTTTGACTCTTTTCAGTGCTTTCGTTGCAGATTGATAATAGTGTTGTATGCTTTCAACTATTCTGAAACTTTTTCAGAATGTTTAGCACTATATATATATATATATATATATATATATATATATATATATATAAATATATATATATATATATATATATATATATATATATATATATACAGGGCCGGACTGGGACTAAAAATCAGCCCTGGCATTTAAAGCACACAGGCCCACCCCTGTTGATAAGCTGGAAAAAAAAATGTGTGCCGCAGTGCAGTGGCGGTGCCGCCAAAGGCGTAGCTACATTATGTTGGGGGCATGGTCAAAATGGTGCGTTGATACATACATTATAATAAAACATTACATTTATCAGACCCTCCCCATCCACATTACGCCACCCCCCCCCCAGATACATTATGACATCCCCAGCCCACTGTACTTATCTATGCTTCTGATGCTGCTGACATTCCTGTAGAGTGAGCAGGGAAGCTCTTAGTCTCACGAGATTAATAAATCTCGTGAGACTTAGAGCTCCTCGGCTTGCTCTGCAGGCTGTGCCCTGTCCGGGACAGAGCACAGATCCTCCTGCTGACCAACTGGATTAAGGCTTGGGGGGCCCGGGCACTTAAGTCAGGGGGGCTGCTATGATGCAATTTGGCTATTAGACAAATTTTTGACAAATACAAAGGCAATACAGTGTGCATTACTGTTAGGTGCACGCAGTTCTGCCTTAACAAGCAGTACAGTGTGAAGCAGGACATATCTCCCAACTGTCCTTGTAGTCAGACCAAATCCTGACTAAGTGGGACAGTCACCCATCAAATTCAGAACAGTTGGCAGACTGTCCTGGTCTCTCCTACCTGTCTTGTCATGGTCACCACTTGTGGCTGCTGGTGTCTTTAGATCAGTTGCTGCTTGTCTGGATCCTGGAATGTTGGATGCCCTATTTGGAGAAAAAAATGAGCAGCTGAAATTTAACCCTGATGTTAAATCAATATAGCATCCATGTTTTAAAATTAGGCCTCACTGCAGCCACAACATTAAAGTACTAGTATTCACATTTGATAAATACATCTATTTCCCTCCAACTAGCCCTGACATTAAATAGTATTCCCATTTAATAAAAAAAACTATTTCTCTCTCTCCAAAGCACCCCAGCATTAAATTAAAAATCCAATCACCCCATCTGAAATTGATAGGCCCCACTATTAAATTGCCCCCATCTTCACCCCACAAATAGAATAGCACCCAATAATTAGCCCCCACCTGCAATTCCCTATTAGATTAACAGCTTACCTCCCACATTATATTAAGAGCTACCCATACACACATTATGGTCATACATCGGCCCACACACACATACTATAGTTATACTGTTACACACATACACACTATAAGCATAAAGGTCATTCTTTGGATATTTTTTTGGGGGGTTATTTTTTTGGTAATTTGTATTCATTGTCATTCAGAGCTTGATTTATATATTTTTTAACTTTGTCGATCCCATTTTTATTGGCGCCTGTCAGTAAATTCTGTTATTTTTTGTTACACTATAATCATACCCTGTCACACAAATAAATAGATACCCTGTCACACATATAAATAGATACCCTGTCACACATATAGATCCCCAGTCACACATATAGATCCCCAGTCACACATATAGATCCCCAGTCACACATTGTCACACATATAGCTCCCCTGTCACACATATAGCTCCCCTGTCACACATATAGCTCCCCTGTCACACATATAGATCCCCTGTCACACATATAGATCCCCTGTCACACATATAGCTCCCCTGTCCACATATAGCTCCCCTGTCACACATATAGCTCCCCTGTCACACATATAGCTCCCCTGTCACACATATAGCTTCCCTGTCACACATATAGCTCCCCTGTCACACATATAGCTCGCCTGTCACACATATAGCTCCCCTGTCCACATATAGCTACCCTGTCCACATATAGCTCCCCTGTCCACATATAGCTCCCCTGTCACACATATAGCTCCCCTGTCACACATATAGCTCCCCTGTCACACATATAGCTCATATAGCTCCCCTGTCCACATATAGCTCCCCTGTCACACATATAGCTCCCCTGTCACACATATAGCTTCCCTGTCACACATATAGCTCCCCTGTCACACATATAGCTCGCCTGTCACACATATAGCTCCCCTGTCCACATATAGCTACCCTGTCCACATATAGCTCCCCTGTCCACATATAGCTCCCCTGTCACACATATAGCTCCCCTGTCACACATATAGCTCCCCTGTCACACATATAGCTCATATAGCTCCCCTGTCCACATATAGCTCCCCTGTCCACATATAGCTTCCCTGTCAAACATATAGCTTCCCTGTCAAACATATAGATCCCCTGTCACACATATAGCTCCCCTGTCACACATATAGCTCCCCTGTCACACATATAGCTCCCCTGTCCACATATAGCTCCCCTGTCACACAAACTACCCCCTCCCTCTTACCTTGTGCGCTCCGCAGCGTGCTGTACAGTCTCTCCTAACACATGGGACGGCACCTATCACATGGTGCTCGTCCCATGTGACATATCCAGAGCCATTCATAGAAGAGAGGGGAGGAGCGACCACACCAGGAAGTAAGTGTAGTGCCGACCCCACTGCTCAGCACACAGACTGTCATGCTGAATTCTGGCATGACAGTCTGTGTGCTGAGCGATGGGGCCGGCCAGCTAGCAACCGGCCCATCTGGCCATCGGCCCTTCTGGCATTTGCCAGAAGTGCCAGATGGCCAGTCCGGCCCTGTATATATATATATATATATAATCATCACCATCATCACCATTTATTTATATAGCGCCACTGATTCCGCAGCGCTGTACAGAGAACTCATTCACATCAGTCCCTGCCTCATTGGAGCTTACAGTCTAAATTCCCTAGCATACATACACACACACACACAGACAGAGAGAGACTAGGGTAAATTTTGATAGCGGCCAATTAACCTACTAGTATGTTTTTGGAATGTGGGAGGAAACTGGAGCACCCGGAGGAAACCCAACTTGAGAGACTCATCTGCAGCCGCCTCTCCACCTTCCTCTCTGAGCACTCCCTCCTTGACCCTTTCCAATCTGGCTTCCGCCCTCTCCACTCCACCGAAACTGCCCTGGCCACAGTCTCCAATGATCTCCTTTCTGCTAAGGCCAGGGGCCACTTCTCCCTTCTCATTCTCTTGGATCTCTCAGCGGCCTTTGACACCGTTGACCACTCACTCCTGCTCCACACCCTTCAATCCTTTGGCCTCTCTGGCTCTGTCCTGTCCTGGTTCACCTCTTACCTTGCTGACCGTTCCTTCTCGGTCACCACCTCTGGATCTCTCTCCCCCCCCTCCTCCCTTCCAGTAGGGGTCCCCAAGGCTCTGTTCTCGGACCCCTACTGTTCTCTCTTTACACCTCTTCCCTGGGCAAACTCATCAGCTCCTTTGGTCTCAAGTACCACCTTTATGCGGATGACACCCAACTCTACCTTTCCTCTCCTGATCTCTCTCCCTCCCTCCTCTCCAGGGTGTCCGACTGCCTCTCTGCCATCTCCTCCTGGATGTCCTCTAAATTTCTCAAACTTAATCTTGCGAAAACCGAACTAATTGTCTTTCCTCCCGCTCATTCCCCCTGCCCTTCCGACCTCTCTATCACTGTACTCAACTCCTCTCTTTCCCCTGTTCCTCAAATTCGCTGCCTCGTGTCATCCTCGACTCCTCTCTCTCCTTTGCCCCTCACATTCTCTCACTTGCAAAATCTTGCCGCTTCCAGCTGCGCAACATCGCGCGCATTCGGCCCTTCCTTTCCCAAGATGCCACTAAAGCTCTTGTCCACTCTCTTATCATCTCCCGCTTAGACTACTGCAACCTCCTCCTTACTGGCATCCCCCGCTCTCATCTCGCCCCCCTTCGCTCCGTTCTCAATGCTGCCGCTCGGCTTATTTTCCTTTCTCGCCGCTCCTCCTCTGTCTTCCCCCTCTACCAATCCCTTTACTGGCTCCCCTTCCCCTACAGAATCGTGTTCAAGCTCCTTACACTTACCTTCAAGGCCCTCTCCAACTCCACCGCTCCCTACATCTCCAGCCTCATCTCCATCCATGCTCCATCCCGCCCTCTGCGTTCGGCCAATGACCGTCGCCTCTCTTCCCCCCTGGTCACCTCCTCCCACGCTCGCATCCAAGACTTCTCCCGTGCTGCCCCCCTCCACTGGAACCAGCTCCCCCGCTCCATCAGAACTTCACCCAACTTGTCCAGCTTCAAACGGGCCTTAAAAACCCACCTGTTCCTTATAGCCTTCCAGTCCCCCACTTAACTGCCCTCCTTCCTGTCTCCCACCTACCTTCCTCCTCGTCGCTCTCCTCTCCCCCCCTCCCCTCCGTCTTTGCCTCCGCTCTCCCCCCTTTCCTCCTCCTACCCTTGCGTCTCTGTCCGTCCTACCCTCCCCTTAGATTGTACGCTCCTTCGAGCAGGGCCTCCTCTCCTCCTGTTCTCCACCACCTTAACTCTGCTCTCCAGCTCCTTGTCTCTTCTGTGAGGCCCTTCTACCCCTCTAGCTACCCCGCTGGGGCTCTCGCCTGTCATCTAGCTGTACTTTGAGCTTCCGAGTTACTGTGCTTTTTGTTAACTGTTCCGTGATGTCTCACCCTGTACTGTATTTCTGTCTGTCCCTGTACGGCGCTACGGATACATAGTGGCGCCCTATAAATAAATAATAATAATAATAAAAGCATTAATACCCGCCTCCACAGCAATCCATCGCCATTTTAAAGAGGGAGAGAGCAGGGTTAGGTCACAGGCTGTATTAGAGCAGGGACAGAGCAATAATTGTACACCTTATTCTTTGTATTTCTATTTCATCTCTAATCTATTCAATTATATTATTAATTCCAATTCTATTAGCAATTGTTAGAGCAGGAAGAGAGGACGATAGAGGAGGCTTTTTTTTTTTTCAATTTTTTTGCACTACAAGTGCTTTGGGGTGTCCCATATTCCCCAGTGTGAAACACTAATTTTTTAGGCTGTCAAAAGTCATATTTGTCAGCAGTATTTATCCAATATTTTGCACTACAAGTGCTTTGGGGTGTCCCATATTCCCCAGTGTGAAACATTAATTTTTCCGGCTGTCAAAAGTCATATTTGTCAGCAGTATCTAATAGAATATTTTGCACTATAAGTGCTTTGGGGTGTCCCATATTCCCCAGTGTGAAACATTAATTTTTCTGGCTGTCAAAAGTCATATTTATCAGCAGTATTTCTACAAATTTTTTGCACTACAAGTGCTTTGGTCTCATTAAAATGGATTCAAAGCAGTCCACATATGAGCAGAATCAGCAAGCAGGTGCTGGCACCAGTTCTGATGGTAGTGTTCCCATTACGTCATCTGGTAAAGCCTATGTAAAAGTACATAGGCTTTTTAAATCAGGGCAAAAAACAAACACAAAAAAAAATTACAGCGTTGAAGCAAAAAAGAAATGTAACTGAGGAAAAGCTAACTGCCGATAAAAAAAAAAATTGTCAACATGCCATTCTACACACGGAGTGGCAAAGAAAGAATGAGCCCTTCATCTTTCTCTATTAATGGCAGATCAAAAAATGTTACTGAGCCTTCTTGAACGGGCACTCATGACCAAGCAAGACCAAGTAATTTGGAGTCTAAAAGTGGGTGCACAACTACTGTTAAGCGGGAAGCCGAGCTGCAAGAAAACAGTAAAGCATTAGAGGATAATCTATGCTCTGAATCAGAAATTACTCCAATCCCTGTGGAGAGTCCATCCACCAGTGGTATGTGTAATCGTGAGCATTCTGTTTGTGTACCCATAAAGAAGGGCCCCCTTCAGCAGTTCTGCTGATGTGTGCCTGAACAGCCCGAGTGTAGCCGGTGATACTCCAATTGAGGATGCCACTTTGGAAATAGAAGAGGATGAGGGGGAGATTTGTGAAGGCGACGAGGGCGCTAATGATGATGTTGATGAGGATGAAGCAGACAGATACCAAATTGCCTTTCTCAATTTCTATTTATATTCTAGAGTCTATAACGGCTGAATAGTTGTCTATTTTACTCCTAGTGGAGAGGGGAGTCTGATGCAGACAGATACCAAACTGCCTTTGTCCATTTCAATTTATATTGTACAGTCTATACCGGCTATGTACAGTCTATACCGGCTGAATTTTTTACTATTTTCTACAAGTGGAGGGGGCCTAGAGAGACAGAAACCAAACTGCATTTGTCCATTTCTTTAGATATTTAACTATATGTGTAGGGTGTAATATACACCCAAAGACGATGGCTGCATTGCCAATATGCATAGATGGAGAGGAAGACAATCTGGTTTGTGTGTAGAATTAATGACGGCCTACCAGGGATAAAACAGTTTTTTTCATAATTTATTAGCTTTACAATTACATTACTTATCCAAGAAACAGGTGGAGCACTAAATTTGGTTATTTTATGCACAAAAACATTGATTTTTGAACAAAATTGCGAAACATAACCAAACAAAACCAAAACCAAAACACGCAAGGGCGGTTTGGCAAAACCAAAACCAAAACACGACGGTAATCCAGATCCAAAACCAAAACCAAAACTAAAACCAAAACACGGGGGTCAGTGAGCATCTCTAATTCAAATACATAAACTTTAATATGGAGTTGGTCACCCTTTTGCAGCGATAACAGCTTCCACTCTTCTTGGAAGGCTTTCCACAAGATGTTGGAGTGTTTCTGTGGGAATTTGTGCCCATTCATTTTGTGGAGCATTTATGAGGTCAGGCACTGATGTTGGACAAGAAGGCCTGGCTCGCAATCCCTGTTTCAGTTTATCCCAAAAATTGTTCCATGTCTTTGGAGTCCTTGCTTTGTGCACTTGGGCACAGTCATAGAAAAGGGCCTTCCCCAATAGAAAAGGGCCTTCCCCAAACTGTTGCCAAAAAGTTGGAAGTATAGCATTATCCAAAATGACCTGGTATGCTGAAGCATTAAGATCGCCCTTCACTGGAGATAGCCCAAACCCTGAAAAACAGTCGCATATCATTATCCCTCCACCACCAAACTTTACAGATGGCATAATGCAGTCAGGCAGGTAACGGTCTCCCAACATCCGCCAAACACAGACTTGCTCATCTGACTGCCAAAAAGAGAAGCATGATTTGTCACTCCACAGAACACATTTCCACTGCTCCACAGTCCAGTGTCTGTGTGGTTTACACCACTCCATCCGACGTTTGGCATTGGTCTTGGTAATGTAAGGCTTGCATGCAGCTGCTCGACCAAGGAAACCCATTCCATTAAGCTCCCAAAGCACAGTTTTTATCCTTACATTAATGTCAGTGGAAGTTTGGAACTCTTCAGCTATGGAATAAGCAGAGCGTTGGCGACTTTTATGCACCATGTGTCTTAGCAGTTGTTGAAGCCGCTCTGTGATTTTATACGTGGTCTTCCGCTTTGTGGCTGAGTTGCTGTTGTTCCTAAACGCTTCCACTTTCTAATAATATCCAGCAGGGATAAGTTTTTACGAACCATTTTATTGCAAAGGTGGCATCCTATCACAGTATCATGCTTGAAGTCATTGAGCTCTTCAGAAAGACTCATTTTGTATCACAAATGTTTGCAAATGGAGACAGTATGACTAGGTGCTTGATTTTATACACCTCTGCCAACGGGTCTGATTGAAACACCTCAATTCAATAAATAACAGGTGTGGTGAAAAACATTTGTCCATACAGTGTATCTTTATGAGTAAACACAGTGTATTGTTATGTTAGGTTTTTCTCAGGAAAAAGAATAAAAAACAATATTGTGATATTGCAAGGAATCACTTATATTTATCCTGTATAAAGATTTCTATTTAAAGATTATCTACACTCAACCTCTCATTTTTTGAGTGCAAATTTGGCAAAAACCCTTATCTCTAAGTGTCCTTAACCTAATTACCGGAGCTTACCGCTGTCCCCAAGAATTTCTATGGGGACTACAGCTTCAGTCAGTTTATTAAACTGTGAAAAGCAAAGTATTTCACAGCAATTACACAATATCACCATCTGAGGATGTATTTTACAATGATATCCAGCCACAGCCTCTCCTGCTTCTGTGAATCCTTCACAGGTGAAAAAGCTATGCGCATGCACATACCACTTCCTCCATTTACCGGCAGTGTTAAGCATGGTAAATAGTGGCAGTACTTAATATCTGTGATTTCGCATAAACTACATATGGACTGATGTCCGCTTATGTCATCTTTATTGATTTCAGCTATCTATAAACATTGCACCAAGTGAGTAACATCCATTCTTCATACAGATTAAAGTCTCCTAAGATAAGTTTTTGTTGATACATAGCAATTGAAATCACAAAACTCAACATACTTTTTTTTTATTTTGTTCAACCTTCCAATTTGTGTGGAGAAAACACTACCCAAATATATAGTTACTTCTCCTTGCACTGACTCACCTAAAAATACTCCTGCAGTGACATTTTCTGTGACTTGTGAAAGTGACTTGCAGAACACCTTACAAGAATATAGAATATATTTTTTCTTGTACATGGATTCAGTGCAAATCCATGCTGACGAGAATGATATAATGTGACATGTTTTGTGTATCAGAAATAACCAAATTACAATTGCAGATAACCTACCACTAAAAGTATCTGTTCCTGTAGAACACTGTTTCCCAACTCCAGTCCTCAGGGACCCCTAACAGTGCAGTTTTTCCAGGTGACCAGTGAAATAATTAGTGCCATCTGTGGATTTTCAAAATGTGTCAGTTAGTAATGAATACACCTGTGCTCCAGCAAAGAGATATGGAAAACATGAACTGTTAGTGGCCCCTGAGGACTGGAGTTGGGAAACACTGCTGTAGAACATTTAGCAAGGTACTGCAAAGTGCAAGTGAATGAAGTGACTGAAACTGCAGGGATCTGAGGCCTGATTCATTAAGGATCTTAACTTGAGAAACTTCTTATTTCAGTCTCCTGGACAAAACCATGTTACAATGTAAGGGGTGCAAATTAGTATTCTGTTTTGCACATAAGTAAAATACTGCCTGTTTTTTCATGTAGCACACAAATGTCAACTTTAAATTTCAGTGTACAAATAAGCTATCAAGTAGTTGTGTGCTATATGAAAAAACAGGCAGTATTTAACTTAATGAATCGGGCCCCTGGTCTATAAGTACACTATTAAATCCGTTCTCTAGAAGCTCCAATAAAAGGAAACACCATTCAATGCAGAAAATAAGAGGGTTTCCCTTAAATACATCAGAAAATAACCTGCAAATTTTCTGTAACACAGATGGTATTTGCTGGCTTCCTGGTACAGGATAGGGAAATGGCTTTCCACCAGCATATTGCATCTTTTAGGAAATCTAGAAATCTTTTAATTGGTACAACTACCTTCTAGATTACTAGAAAGTGCAATTAAGACTTGAACATGGAGATCTATAGCTGACACTGATTAAGGGATCTAGTACAGGATCATCCTATAACTGGGCCGGAATGGGACTAAAAATCAGCCCTGGCTGTTAAAGTACACAGGCCCACCTCAATTCCAGCAGGAAAGAAACTATGTGCTGAAATGTGCCAATGTGGTAACGCCGAAAAGGGCGTGATCACATTGTGTTGTGGGTGTGGCCAACATGGGGCATTGATACATACATTATAATAAAACATTACATTTATCACACCCTCCCAGCCTCTCTCCAAGTGAGAGGGAGAGAGGATTTAAAAATAGTTTGTGCCTCTATTGTGGAGGGAAGGCCCATTGCATCAGTAGTTGTCCTACTCATCTGGGAAAACGCTCAGGCCAAACAGAGCAAGGAGAACACCATTAGGTCTGTTTGATTTTTCCCTCAACAGTTCTTCTTCAGTCACAAAGAGAACCTCTTATTTTCCGTTTTTCTGTTTTTTGGGAATCTCTCTATTCCGCATGATGCCTTTCTGGATTCTGGTGCAGCCAGTAATTTTATTTCTGCCACTGTGGTGGAGAAATATCATATTCTTACTACACCATTGGAACGTCCTGTACGCCTTACAGCCATTGATGACAGTAATATTCCAGGAGACTTCATTCAGTTCCGGACAGTTCCTCTCACCCTTCAGATTGGAATTCTGCATCAGGAAAAAAATTCTTTCCTAGTTCTTCCAAAGACCATCAACTCCCTTGTTATAGGTTTGCCATGGCTACATCTCCCGGACTCTGGACTGGCATACTGCTCAAATTTTGTCCTGGGGATCACTGTGTCAATCTCACTGTCTGAAGAAAGTAGTACCTCTTCATCTAACCATTGCTTCTTCGTTACCATCTTTACCTCCTCAATACCAACAGTATGCAGATGTCTTCTTTGAAAAGGAAGCAACCAAGCTTCCCCCTCATCGCATTTGGGATTGTGGAATCGAGCTTCTCCTTGACAAACCTATTCCTCGTGGTTGTGTATATCCGCTTTCTCTTCCTGAGACCCAAGCAATGTCTAAATATATTCAAGAAAACCTGCAAAAAGGCTTTATCCGGAAGTCCACCTCTCCAGCTGGAGCTGGATTCTTTTTCGTTAAAAAGAAGGATGGTGGCCTCTGGTCATGCATTGACTTTCGAGGCCTTAATGCTACTACCATTAAGAATAGGTATCCGTTACCCCTCATCTCTGAGCTTTTCAACCACATTAAATGTGCCACTGTGTTCTCCAAATTAGATTTACGAGGGGCCTACATTCTTGTTCGTATTAAAGTAGGTGGCGAATGGAAAACAGCCTTTAACACACACAATGGGCACTTTGAGTATTTAGCAATGCCCTTTGGGCTTTGTAATGCTCCAGCTGTATTCCAAACCCTCATGAATGATATTTTCCAAGACCTTCTCTATCAATTCGTCATCATCTACCTGGACGACGTTCTGATATTTTCTCGAGACCTCCCTTCACATAGGGAACATGTAGGTCAAGTCCTGGCTCGTCTGAGAGAACACAACCTCTTCTGTAATTTAGAAAAGTGCCTTTTCGAGCAACCTCAGGTTCCTTTCTTAGGGTACATCCTCTCTGGCACAGCCCTTCAGATGGACTTGGCTAAACTAAGAGCAATTGTGGATT
The DNA here is from genome assembly GCF_038048845.1 of Mixophyes fleayi. NCBI lineage: Eukaryota > Metazoa > Chordata > Amphibia > Anura > Limnodynastidae > Mixophyes > Mixophyes fleayi. The sequence continues at coordinate 103,736,164 of NC_134406.1, forward strand.
GGCCCTTGTCCACGGGTCTGAAAGTTATCCAACACTTTCTTGGCTTCGCCAACTACTATAGACAATTCATCAAGGGGTATTCTACCATCATTGCCCCCATCACTGCTCTTACCAATAAATCAGCTAATCCCAAGCATTTGTCCCCCGAGGCCATCTCAGCCTTTGAACATCTAAAGTCAGCCTTCACTTCTGCTCCTATTCTTCAGCAACCTGATTGCCAACATCCCTTCTTCTTGCAGGTAGATGCATCTTCTGTGGGTACTGGTGCAGTTTTGTCTCAACGTGACACTTCTGGGAAACTACATCCATGCGGCTTTCTCTCTCGCAAATGCCTCTCAGCAGAAAAGAACTATGGAATAGGAGATCAAGAATTATTGGCTATTAAATTAGCCCTGTCTGAATGGCGACATCTGTTGGAAGGGGCCTTGTTTCCTATTAAGATATATACCGACCATAAGAACCTCATTTATCTCCGTTCAGCACGTTGTCTGAATCCTCGTTAAGCCAGATGGGCCTCTCTCTTTTCAAGATTTGATATTAGTCTTACCTTCCGTCCGGGATCAAAAAATAAAAAAGCAGGCGCTCTTTCTAGGTCCTTTCATTCCGAAGACCAGGATTCTCCCGAGGACATTCATCCCATCTTTAACCCTAGTTGTATGTTGGCCCTTACTCCTGTGCATAGATCTACTTGCCCTCCAAGCAGAACCTTCATATTACCACATCTACATCTCAAGTTGTTCTGCTGGGCCCATTTATCTCGCTTCTTGGGTCATGCTGGAGTCAAGAAGCCTGGAGAACTCCTGACACGGTACTATTGGTGGCCATCCCTCTTGAAAGACATAAAATCATTTGTTTCTGCCTGCTCTAAATGTGCACAACATAAGGTTCCTCGATATAGACCCTTCGGTCTTTTTATTCCTCTACCTGTTCCTGAAGTACCCTGGTCTCAAATATCTATGGACTTTATTACCGATCTGCCTCCCTCCAAAGCTCAAACGGTTATCTGGGTGGTGACAGACCATTTTTTGAGAGCAGCTCATTTCATTCCCCTCAAAGGACTCCCTTCTTCCGCAGTGTTGGCAGAACTTTTCAACAAAGAAATATTTAGCCTCTACGGCTGTCCACTCCATATCATGTCAGAACGTGGTTCACAATTTGTTTCAAGGTTCTGGAGATCCTTTTGTTCTCAGTTAGGCATTAAATTGTTTTTTTCTTCGACATACCATTCTCAATCTAATGGCCTGACCGACCAGACAAACCAAGAGCTCAAAAAATTCCTACGAATGTATGTGTCTGCTCACCAAGCAGATTGGCTGGAACTCCTCCCCTGGGCCGAGTTCGCCCATAACAATCATTTCCATGAAGCTGTTTGTAATTCACCCTTTTTCGTCATGTATAGATGTCATCCCAGACCACCTACCTTTTCTCAAACTCCTATCTCCTCCATTCCTGCTGTAGATTCCCTGCTACGCAAGTTTTCTCTCATTTGGACACAAACCAAAGGTAATCTGGAGAATTCTGCTGCTCGGGCTAAAATATTTTATGATAATAAAAGGTGTCCTGCTCCTCCACTTCTTCCAGGGGATAAGGTCTGGTTATCCACTAAAAATATCCATTTAAAAGTTCCTAGTATGAAACTAGCATCCAAGTTTATCGGTCGCTACCGAATCTCCGAGATGATCAATACAGCAGCTTTTAGATTAGAATTGCCATCCTCACTACGGAGTCCCAATGTGTTTCATGTCTCTCTGCTAAAACCGGTGGTACAAAATTAATTTTCAAACATCACAGCTTCCCCGCCTCTGGCTACTTCTCAAGATCAAACTGAGTATGAGATGAAACAACTATTGGACTCTCATAGATCCAGAGGTTCACTGCAATTTCTAGTCGATTGGAGAGGCTATGAGCCTGAGGAACGTTCCTGGGTTAAAGCTTCAGACATTCATGCTTACTCAAACAGTTTTGGAAAAGACTCCCTAAAAAATGATTGTAGGTGTCCGGAGTCCACCCTTTAGGAGGGGGATACTGTAACAATCCTGTCCAGGTTTGCTACTTTCCCTGTCTGCTCTGTTCTCCTGTGGATCACATGCAGAGCTGGATTAAGGTTCTGGGGGGCCCGGGGCACTTAAGACAGGGGGGCCCCCTATTGTGTAATATGGTCTTCATTTTAGAAAAATAAACAGGCACTGCTGTGTGCACTACTGTTAGTTGCACGCAGCTCTGCCATCACAGCATAACAGTGTGAAGTAGGACATACCTCCCAACTGTCCTTGTAGTCAGACCAAATCCTGACTAAGTGAGACAGTCACCCACATTCTGGACCATATTGAGGTCAGTTGGAAGATGGTCCTGCTCTCTCCTACCTGCTCTTCTCACTTTCACCACCTGCGGCTGCTGGTGTCTTAAGCTCAGTTGCTGCTCGTGTAGATTCTGGGATGTCGGGGCCCTATTTTGAAAAAAAAAAAGGTAAAAAGGTACCTGTTAATAAATAAATAGCACCCCCTTTAATAATTAGGCCTCCCTCCCTGCAACTAGCCGCAAATTTAAGATTAAATAAAGTTAATACTATTCGAATTTAATAATAGAACTATTTTCCCCAAGCAGCCCTGACATTAAATTAATAGTGCACACATTTAATAAACTTATTTCCCTCCCCACCAAACAGCCTGACAATAAATTAAATAGCATTTAAGTTTAATATAACCATTTCCCACAACTATCACCGGCATTAAATAATTCATATTTACAACTACAATTAATAAATAATAGCCCTCCTCCCCAAAATCAGTCCCATATTCAATTAATAGCCCCAAACCACCTCATCTTAAATTAACAGGACCCAATATTAAATTAAATTGCCCCACCATCACCCCACAAATAAAATAGCACTCATTAAATAATTAGCTCCCACCTGCACTCCGCCATTAAATAGCCTACCTCCCACAATATATAAAGCCCCCCCCCTCCCTTACATATATTAACATACTGCCCCAACGCACACTCACATACTATGGTTTATACACTGCCCACACAAAAACAATATATATACACTGCCCACACACACACAATATTATATATATATATATATATATATTATATATATATATATATATATATATATATATACACACATACACACACACACACACTACCTACACACACACAGAATATATAAATATATATACACTGCCTACACACACACACAGACAATATATAGATATATATATACACTGCCTACACACACAGAATATATAAATACATATATACAATGCCTACACACACACACACACACACACACACAGAATATATAAATATATATATATATATACACTGCCTACACACACACACACACACACAGAATATATAAATATATATATACACTGCCTACATACACACACACACAGAATATATAAATATATATACACTGCCTACACACACACACACACAGAGAATATATAAATATATATATATACACTGCCTACACACACACACACACACACACAGAATATATCAATATACACTGCCTACACACACACACACACACAGAATATATCAATATACACTGCCTACACACACACACACACACAGAATATATAAATATACACTGCCTACACACACACACACACACACACACACACACACACACAGAATATATAAATATATATATACACTGCCTACATACACAGAATATATAAATATATATATACACTGCCTATACACACACACAGACAATATATAGATATATATACATACACTGCCTACACACACAGAATATATAAATACATATATACAATGCCTACACACACACACACACACACACAGAATTTATAAATATACACTGCCTACACACACACACAGAATATATAAATATATATATACACTGCCTACACACACACACACACACACAGAATATATAAATATATACAGGTATTCCTCACTTAACGAACGAGTTCCGTTTCTACGACTAGGTCGTTAAGCGAATTGGTCGCTAAGTGAGTACAGTACTGTTATATGCACCTACATGTATTGTAATCATTTTTATTGATTCTGAATGAAGAAATAGACTAAAGAAAACTGTATTTTGTTAGTTTGCTTTACATTACATAACACTGCATAACAGAAAATAAACATGTGTACAGTAAAGCTCTACAAACAGCAGCAATTATAACAATGAGGACCCAGGGAGAACCTGGTCGTAACTCCGAGTGGTCATTAAATGGGTAGGTTGTTAAGTGAGGAGTACCTGTATATACACTGCCTACACACACACACACACAGAATATATAAATATACACTGCCTACACACACACACACACACACACACACACACACAGAATATATAAATATACACTGCCTACACACACACACACAGAATATATAAATATATATATATATATATATATATATATATATATATATATATATATATATACACTGCCTACACACACACACACACACAGAATATATAAATATATATATACACTGCCTACACACACACACACAGAATTTATAAATATACACTGCCTACACACACACACACACACACACACACACACACAGAATATATCAATATACACTGCCTACACACACACACACACACACACACACAGAATTTATAAATATACACTGCCTACACACACACAAAGAATATATAAATATATATATACACTGCCTACACACACACACACACACACACACAGAATATATAAATATATACACTGCTTACACACACACACAATATACTGTACTCATTCTCACAAACACATTCAATCCCCCCCCCAGATCTTAACTTACCTTATGCCTGACAGGCAGGACAGCTCTTCTCTGCTCCTCCTCACACTGTCAACTACACGGCAGGTACGGAAGCCCCGAATGCTCAAAAAAAAAAAGCAAAAGCATATCTGTGCTGATAGTGCCGACAGAGCACTTAAACTCGGAACCCTGTGCTGCCCCTGTATTCAGACATTTGGGGGCAGCAAACCATACCTGGTCCGGGGGGCCCCCTGAGAGAGGAGGGCCCGGGGCACTTGCACCCTGTGCCCCCGCCTTAATCCGGCCCTGATCACATGACTCATCTTCAGGGTGGGGCATTCAAACCCGCTCTATTTAAATTCAGAACTGACACCTGCTCACTGTCAGTGCAACTTGTTTGCTAGCCTGATTCCATGGACTCATGTGTATTATCTGATCCTTGTGTATTCTTGAACTCTCCTGTTTGATTCCCTGTGGGTGAACCTGCTTCATCAACCAAGTGCTAATAGCACAATCTTTGGGACTCTCCTGTTTGCAAGTATCTTTACGCATCATTTTACAAGACTTTGTTTATTATGCCAAGTGTGCAGATTCTCATCATTGTGATATACTGAACTGCCATCTCACCTATACTACTGTACAAGAACTTATTTGATACCTTCTGGGTTGTTCCGCTGATGCTGCTGTTTCTACACTCTGCTGTGATCAGACTCTTAACTTGCATTTATGTCCCATATATATATCACCTCCTGACGAAGTCCTTTGAGATGAAACGCGTAGAGGTGTTCATGGATCTATGCTGACACTATGCTGATATTTGCTACTTCGAATCTGATGTCCGTGTATGGAGACTAGAAGTGAGCTGTATTGTAACATATGCCTGAAACATTTTATCCTGTGGTACGTGCAATTTTATTCCTTTAAATAAATTTTTTACTTGGATAATACACCATGGAAGCGCCCCTTTTGTTTGAGTTTTAATATATATATATATATATATATATATATATATATATATATATATATATATATATATTCCTTGTGATTTGCAGTACTGCCGTGTTTAATGCTTAACCATTGTAATGTTATATATGACAATCTGCTTATCTCTAACATCTCATTACTATTTGCTGCATTGTTTATCATGTGTTCATATGTAGTAATGCTCATATTCATTGAAGTACTTATTAAGCAGACCCATTGCCTTGTGTTCTTATTCTCTAAGCATCGTATGATCCTGACTCAGCTAAGCCACGTGCCCAGGCCTTCGTGGGAACCGCCCACTAGGCCTGATATTATTCCAGTCCATAACAATGGGCTCAAAGAACACAGCCATGAATAAAGAGTGGTACCAAAACATCCTCCAAGAGCAACTTCTCCCAACCATCCCAACTGTTTGTTGATGAACAATGCCTTTTCCGGCATGATTGAGCACCTTGCACCCACTCTATGGCATTCACTCCCTCACACAATAAGACCCTCCTCTCATCTACAAACTTTCAAGCATTCTCTGAAAACCCACCTCTTCGGACAAGCTTATTATATTCCTCAACCACCCTCTTAACCTCACTAGATTACCCTATTACCACCCGTTACACATTTTCTCACAAGACAAATAGCCCCTGACCAACATTGTTGTGTGATGGGATAATTTAGCTTACGAATCACTTTTATCATTGCAGTCTGGCTTGACTGAAATGCAAAATGTAGACTTAACCTCATGTATCAAACTCCCATTGTCCCATAGATTGTAAGCTTGCGAGCAGGGCCTTCTCACCTCTTTGTCTGTTTTACCCAGTTTGTTTCTTACTGTATTTGTTCACAATTGTAAAGCGCTACAGAATATGTTGGCGCTATATAAATAAATGATGATGAGGATGATGATAACTAAGTGGCTCGGGGAATCAAAATATTGAAATTTTGGGTCCATGACCAGGGAACTCCCAAAACCTTAATCCTATTGAGAACTTGTGGTCAATCCTCAAGATGCGGGAGGACAAACACAAACCCAACAAATTCTGACAAACTCCGAGCATTGATTAGGCAAGAATGGGAGGCCATCAGTCAGTGTGTGGCCCAGAAGTTGATTTACAGCATGCAAGGGCGAATTGCAGAGGTCTTCAAAAAGAATGGTCAACACTGCAAATATTGACTTTTTGCATAAACTTAACGCTTGTAATTTTACTTCAGTATACCATAGCAACATCTGACAAAAAGGTCTAAAAACATTGAAGCTGCAAACTTTGTGAAAACCAATACTTGTGTCATTCTCAAATCTTTTGGCCATCACTGTAGTTATGTATGTTAGCACGTTTTGTTTCACTTCTTAAATTGTCATTCCAGTCTTTCTGCACTCATATTTACAGTTCCAGTGACGAAATTCATTTTATAGCCCAGCAATAACCATGGTTGCATTTTGTACTATCATATATGTTGATGTTGTACCTAAACAGTCTTGTCAGCAAATGATTAAGGGTTTTATGATCAAACAATTAGCATAAAGTACACTCAGCTGTTAGCAGATGATTTATAGTGGGGGATAGTTCCCAGGTTTAACTGTTAACTATGAACTATGAATATTACTAAGGGATAGCAGTATTATGTGAAAGCTACTAATGTTTCAACACATAGTGTTAAGCCACAGTTTTAGAGTAAGCCACAGTTTTGCAGCTTGAACGTAGCTTTAAAATTATGTCAGCAAAATTGTGGCTTTATGTGTGTATTTGGATGTGCACACATCTTCAAATACAATATAAATATGAAGCAGTATCCAGATACGCTGGAGTGTCTTGAACAACAAATAGGCAGTTATCAACACCAACTTGATAATGATTTCTGTTGTATATATAATGTTTTTAAAAAAAAATCAATAGTTCAAGTGAAGCAAATAATTGTAATTGACCTTGGTAAGCCAGCAAGTGAACAGTGAATCACAGTGATTTCCCCATGCTCCAGCCAAACAGATGCAAGCTGCTTTGATTGGCTTTTTGCTTCCTTATTATTCCCATTGGATTACTTTAAGAATGAATATTTCCTATGGATTTAGAAGACTAATGAAGAGAAAAATAAGGACCTTGGAGGAGTGTTTGTTTTCATTAAAGAACTTTTAAATTTGGTGTGTGTTTTTTACCATTAGGTGCTATTGGGGAACTACATGCTCCAGCAGGCCTTGATTGCCCCTAGTTATAGAAGCCCCAACATAGTCAAGCAGTCAATGGATGAGATGGGTCACTGGAAATTTTACATCCACACCACTACCTCATTTTTTTTATGACTATACACTTTTACCCTGGCACCCGCTGCCCAAGGAGTATCAGGAAGAGCCCCAGTGATATTCAGGGGCCCCAAAATGTTTTCACATGTTAGTTGGATCAATTGGTATTTAGTACTAACATTGATATTAAAAAATATCCCCATAGAGTGCAATGTTGGCTGTAATCAGTTTTCTAAAATGTAATTGAATGCTAAATTTATGACTAATTGGGGCCAGAGCTTGGATTCTTGTTTTGTTTGTTTAATTACATTGTGTTTCCAGGCTTTGCAGTGCACCTTATCCATAGCTGTGATCTTAATTTGTCATTTTGCTTATTCTGGGACTCATGTTAAGTTGAACGCATATTGCATTTGTGTCGTATAATATGCTTTGTTACATTTGAGCATGCACACAAAGCACAAGTTTCAGAACTAGTGCTTTGTGTGCTTGCGGAGAAGTAAAGAAACCTATTACACGTTAAAAACGCAATTTGCATTCAGACTAACATGAGCACCTCTATGTATAGTTTCCTATATATTTTTTAGTGCTGGTTGGTTGATTAATTTTTTTTCAATTATGATATTTAATTATAGCATAATATAATAATATAATATACTATATTATAATATAATATCTATATATAATATCTATATCTATATATTATAATATAATATCTCCTCCCCTCATTCTCCCCTCTCTCCCATTGCCTCAACTGGCTCCTCTTGTGCCTGGTCTGTTTACCCTCCCTTAGGATGTAAGCTCGCATGAGCAGGGCCCTCTTCCCTCCTGTCTCCTGTCGAAGTCAGCAAATTGGATAAAGTCATTTCAATTAAAGTTGAGCAAACTTGGTCGTCTTTGTCTGAAAAGATGCGTACGGTACGCTACGACGTACAAGGGCACGCTACGGCGTGAAAGGGGGTACGCATCCACTACACGTGGCAGCAACAGTAATTGGTCTTTTACCATACATTCGCACAAACACGCATACTTATAAAATAGTACACATTAATGGTAGTTGCAACACATAGTCAGTTATGTCGAAATATAGTAGTATTTATATGTTATATTAGAGTTACATGCATGTTAGTGAAATACACGGAACAGGTTGAAGGAATCATATCATGAGTGGTATCATAATAAACCTCTTTACATATCCTACTGTTTGGTTCACTCTGCGAGGGAATCACAGAGTGAATACACAAGTTATGAATGATAGGGAATTATGAACTACTTAAGACTAAGTAATCTTGGCGGGAAGAGCCGAGCATACCCCCTGGAGAGGTGACCCCCTCCTTTCGATTCCTTAGGATGAACCAGCCAATGATTGACAACCCCTTGGACCTTCCTGAGACCTGGACCAATAGATGCAAGCTATACCATCGTTATTGTGTTACTGTATTTTTGTGTGTATATAAGCAGCAGCTTCACATCTAATGTTCAGACATCTTGTCCCCAGACTTCAGGATTGAATGACTGCACACTGGATCCAGAGCGCCTGCGATAAGTAACGGCTGTATTTATTATCACTTCGCTTGAGCATATTATTCTATTATTTGCAAATAAATCTTTGTGCGTTGGAAACACAAATCGAGGTTCGACAATCGTTATTGGTTAGCAACAATACGCACATAACACTCCTTACCCGTTCTTCTGCTCCGTGTTTATTGCATCAGCCTGCCTGTTTGTACTATGTGCGGCACTGCGGAAATCTTGTGGCGCCTAACAAATAAATGATAATAATAATAATAATATAGTCTGCACCATTCATTGTTCAGCAGCATTAACTATGTACCTTGATCCTTCTCTGGGCCCGCTATTAACTTCACTTCACCGAGATGCCTCTCTAACGTTGCCTGCTGCTACTGGCTTACTGCAGCCCATGATGTCGGTCACCTCTCACGTGCCCGCTCCCCGGCTGCCACCTCCACTCTATGCCGCGGCGTGGGCCCTACCTCCCGCTGCTAGCACTCTGAACCACCAGGACCACTACCATTGCTAGCCTGCAAAACCACCTGGACTGCTCTCTACTACCTCTACTACCATTACACGTGCTTAATCCCGGTGATTCTTACCTGGATCGCCTGCCGTTGTGCCGCCTCCGTTCCCGCCATCATACACGCCGCGGCTCCCACGTGCTGCTCCGGTCCATGTCCGGACGCTAATGCCGTCTCAATGCCGCCACGTTTGGTCTCCTCTCGGGTCTGTGCACTGCTGATCCTCCGCCGTCTGCTGCTCCAGTCCCGTTGCACCTGCCTGCCTGCCGTCTCCTGCTATCCCCAGATCGGATGCCGTTAGCGGTAGTTGGTCTTCTGCCTGCTCCGCCCTCCAACTGGCCTCTGCTCCTACTGCCTTCCATCCGACTGACCTCCGCTACTACTGCCTGCCCGCCGCTCCAGCTGGTCTCCGCTCCGATGCCTGGTCTCCTACTGTGCCTGCCACGTACTCTGGCCTCCCGTCTCGCCTCCCGCTGCCTGGCCCCGCTGCCTGGTCTGCCACATCTCCTGCTGCCGGGTCCTCAGTTGGATGTACTATTTACAGCCTGATCCTGCCGCCTACTTCACATCCATTCCCCGGCCTCTGGGAGCTACTCGGGGACTGCAATCTACTTTCCGGCTCCGGAACTCCAACGCCAGAAACCAACGCCACACTGCTGCCCTCCTCTCTGCGGCCTCGTGCACACTCTCCTACTCTGGGCTCCCTGGTCTCTCCAGCCGGACTCCTGCCTTGGACTCTTCTACCCGGGTCTCTTCAGCCTGCCCTAGACAGCCTGGACTCTCCGGTTCCCCTCCTCCACACCTGGTACAGACTTTTGTGTCTCATATTGCATTTTCATTTCACATTTACCTCCAGTTAGCTCACTCTACCTCAACTTAATTTTATCCTGTTGTTTTGTACTCTATTTTATCCTATTGTTTGTAGTTTTGGTTATTTTCACTTGCATTTCATCTTAATTTTATCTGCTTTTCATTTAATTAATTTTATCCGCACTGCATTTTAATTTAATTTAATTACTGCGTTTCTAAATTGGCTGCATCTCATATTGTTTTTGCCACAGCCTTTTATCCGCACTGTATTTTAATTTAATTACTACGTTTCTAATTTGGCTGCATCTCATATTGGTTTTGCCACAGCCTTTGTTCCTGCTCTGTACCATGCCGCCTCGCTCCTTTCCTATACCTGTCCTCTCCCCTAGCACCCTACTCTGGCCCAACTCTCACCCTCCCCCTCGCTCCATCAACAAAGATAATCTCATCCACATCTCCCCAATTCTCTCCCTCCCTTTTTCATGTGCCCTCTGGAACTCCAGGTCCATCCGAAACAAACTATCCTCCATCCACGACCTCTTCATCTCCAACTCTCTTAATCTTCTTGCCATCACCGAAACCTGGCTTACATCTTCTGACACTGCCTCACCTGCAGCTCTCTCCTATGGGGGCCTCTCCTTCACCCACTCCACCAGAGCGGATGAGCGTCCAGGAGGTGGAGTGGGCCTCCTCCTGTCTCCTAACTGCACTTTTCGGGTCCTTCCCACCTTACCTTCCCTCTCCTTCTCCTTCTTTGAAGTTCACTCCATCCGTCTCTTCTCCCCTATTCACCTCCGTGTCTCCGTCATCTACCGTCCCCCTGGCCCCACCTCCCTTTTCCTCGACAACTTCGCCGCCTGGCTCCCCCACTACCTTTCCTCTGACCTCCCCTCCATCATACTTGGCGACTTTAATATACCCATCGACAACTGTTCTGACCCCGCCACCATCAAACTTCTCGCTCTTTCCTCCTCTCTTGGCCTTACTCAGTGGACCTTCTCCCCCACCCACTGTCTTGGTCACTCCCTCGACCTTGTCTTCTCTCACCTCTGTGATCTCTCTGACTTCTCCAACTCTCCCTTCCCACTCTCTGACCACCATCTCCTCTCCTTCACTCTCTCCTCCTCCCCTTCTCCCACCCCACCTAAGGCCACCCTCACTAGGTGCAACCTGGACGCTATCGACCCTACCTCTTTCTCCTCCTCCATTGAAACTCTCCTATCACCCCTTCCCTCTCTGGCCTGTCCTGACCAGGCGTCCTCTCTCTATAACCTCTCCCTCACTACTGCCCTTGACGCGGTCGCCCCGGCCTCCTCTATCCGCCGACGCCGCCTTATCCCCCAACCATGGCACTCCAAACTCACCCGCTTCCTCCAAAAGTGCTCTCGCACTGCCGAACGCCTCTGGAGAAAATCTCGTTCCCTGGCTGACTTCCTTCACTTCAAATTCATCCTCTCCTCTTTCTGCTCTGCCCTCTCCCTCGCTAAACAAACCTTCTTTAAGTCCTTCAATCCCCGCCGCCTCTTTGCCACCTTTAACTCCCTACTCTCTCCCCCCCCTCTGTCCCGCCCTCCCTCTCCGCTTCTGACTTTGCCACCTTTTTCTCGTCCAAAATTGAGGCCATCAGACTGAACACCTCCTCCTCCCCTTCCCCCGCCACCCTCATTGCTTCACCTCCCTCCAACAACCAACTCTGGTGCTCCTCTTGCCCCACTACAGGTGAAGAAGTCCGCTCCCTTATTCTCTCCTCCCCACCCTCTACCTGTCCTCTCGACCCCATCCCCTCTCACCTCCTTCGCTCTCTCTCTCCCACTGCCTGTTCTTACCTCGCTCACCTCTTCAACTTATCACTCTCCTCTGGTATAGTCCCATCCTCTTTTAAACACGCTCTTATCTCCCCTATCCTCAAAAAACCCAATCTCGACCCCACCTCTCTTGCTAACTATCGCCCTGTCTCACTACTCCCCTTCGCCTCCAAACTTCTCGAGCGAATTGTCTGCAGCCGCCTCGCCAAACATCTCTCTGACTATTCCCTCCTTGACCCTCTACAATCCGGCTACCGTCCCCTCCACTCCACCGAAACTGCCCTGGCCAAGGTTACTAATGATCTCCTCGACCTCTCCGCAGCCTTTGACACAGTGGACCACCCCCTCCTGCTGCAAACCCTTCTCTCTCTTGGCCTCTCTGGATCTGTCCTTGCCTGGTTTACCTCATACCTTGCTAACCGCTCCTTCTCTGTATCAACATCTGGCTCCTCCTCCTCCCCCCACCCTCTCCCTGTTGGAGTCCCGCAGGGCTCTGTTCTCGGTCCTTTACTCTTCTCGCTCTATACTTCCTCACTTGGCGCTCTCATCTCCTCCTTTGGTCTTCAGTATCACCTCTATGCTGACAACATCCAACTCTACATCTCTTCACCTGATCTTTCCCCCACCCTCCTCGCTCAGGTATCTGACTGGCTCTCCGCCATCTCCTCCTGGATGTCGGAGCGCTTTCTCAAAATCAACATTTCCAAAACTGAACTCATTGTCTTTCCTCCTCCCAACCACCCATCCCACCATGACCTCTCCATTGTCATTAACAACACTACCATCTCCTCTGTCACCCAACTCTGCTGCTTGGGTGTCACCCTTGACTCCTCTCTCTCTTTTGCCCCCCACAATCATTCCCTTGCCCAAGCCTGTCGCTTCCAACTACGCAACATCGCCCGCATCCGTCCCTTTCTCTCTCAGGAGGCCACCAAAACCATCATACACGCACTCATCATCTCCCGCCTGGATTACTGCAACCTCCTCCTCACCGGCCTCCCCCACTCTCGTCTCTCCCCCCTCCGCTCTATTCTCAACGCGGCCGCAAGACTCATCTACCTCTCACGCCGCTCCTCCTCTGCCTCCCCTCTCTGCCTTGCCCTTCACTGGCTCCCCTTCCCCTACAGAATTCTTTTCAAACTCCTCACCACCACTTACAAGGCTCTCTCCCACTCTACTGCCCCTTATATCTCCAACCTCCTCTCCATTCACACTCCCGCCCGCTCCCTACGCTCGGCCAATGACCGTCGCCTCTCCTCCACTCTGATCACCTCTTCCCATTCCAGAATCCAGGACTTTTCCCGTGCAGCCCCCCTTCACTGGAATGACCTCCCTCGCTCCATCCGCCTCTCTCCCACTCTGTGCTCCTTCAAGCGTGCACTCAAAACTCACCTCTTTCTCAAAGCCTACCACCCATCCACTTAACCCCTATTTCCTCCGCTCATTCTCCCCTCTCTCCCATTGCCTCAACCGGCTCCTCTTGTGCCTGGTCTGTCAACCCTCCCTTAGGATGTAAGCTCGAATGAGCAGGGCCCTCTTCCCTCCTGTCTCCTCATCTGTTCTTCTGCTCCATGCTTATTGCAGCAGCCTGCCTGGAGTTTCTGAAGTATTGGTATTTTTGTTTCTTGTTCTGTACTGTTTCACCCTGTATAGTCTACTGTTTGTACTGTGTACGGCGCTGCGGAAATCTTGTGGCGCCTAACAAATAAATGATAATAATAATAATAATAATGTACCAAATATATACCAAATATGTCTTAATCTACACAAGGAAGCACAGCATCAAATAATATCCCCATAGATGATAACAAATAAGTGAATTGTAAGTATTATTGTAGAAATTTTATGAAACTAGTGCCTTTTAGAAACATATGACTCATATGAATAATGCATGCACAGTGATATATAGTTTATCTTCTTTTCATTTGGGATGGAGATACACTGGGCCTGATGCTGGCTTGGGAACAGCTGTGAAAATAGCGTATTTACATACATATGCTGAATCGTAGGCATTGCAAAATTCGTCTAAGTCTGCACATGCAGCATATATGCCAGGCTTACATCAGGCATATATACACCCAAATGCACATCACCAGGACATAATCACAAAATGTTTGTCACTATTTGTTTTGATAGGAAATAAACACATTTGCTATTAGGCTTGATATATTACAGCATTTATAATGCTCATGTGCAAATGAAGGTAGAAGAATATTATTTTTCAACAAATCCTATAATATATGGAAGATTAACGAAGAAAGTGTCATGAGCCGTTGCACTACTCGCTACGATTCACACTTGTTCTTTATCCCGCATGTTGCTTAGCAGTAGGGGTGTGCACCGGCCACTTTCGTGTTTTGGGTTTTGGGTTTTGGGTTCTGATTACCTTGAGGTTTTGGGTTCGAATGTGTTTTGCCAAAACACCCCACTCAAGGTTTTGGTTCTGATTTTGGGTTCTGATTTATTTTTAAAAAAGCATAAAAAGTGTTAAAATCCAGATTTTTGGTTTTTTTTCACTCCTACGCTATTATTAACCTCAATAACATTAATTTCCACTCATTTCCAGTCTATTCTGAACACCTCACACCTCACAATATTGTTTTTAGGCTAAAAGGTTGCACCGAGGTAGCTGGATGACTAAGCTAAGCTACACAAGTGGGCGGCACAAACACGTGGCCCAACACGTGGCAGGATCAGTGAACTTATATAGCAGTACCACTGGACTTATACGGCAGGATCAGTGCCTTGCTTGCAGTCTCCCCGGTAACGCAAATAATCTGTACAAATATGCACACAGGGGCATAGCCAGTAAAATATGGATCACATACTTTATGGATACTACCATTATAGCAGAGGGCTGTAAAACTGGAACATGAAAGCTAATCATAAATAGCTATAACATTATAAAATAACAAACCATTCAATAATAATACAGCAGTTAAACAAAAATCATTCAACTGTAAATTTAAAAATACACAGGAAAAAACCCCACAAAATATACTGTTAACATGAGAAAATGTATGTAACAATATGAAATCTGACAGACCCAAATCAGAGTTCAATGTAAAGCTTTGCTATTATAAAGCATGTTTAACAAATATAAACTGCTGTTTTTCAGGACGTATTTTCCTGATGAATGGACAAAAATACTGATAGTTGGATTGTGAGTTTTGTTCATAATGCATTAAACAACTTCCATCCCCTTAGAGATCTCACATTATATGTAATTTCTAATACATTCTTTATAAAAAAAAAAAAAAGCACCAACTTCCAAATTTAGAATGCTTTGTAGCAAAGAAAAGTGGACAAAGTCATAACCACAAATTGAATGATGGTAACACAGTCATTAACTTATAAGGAGCATTTCTTGTCATACACACATAGTTGGTATTTGCCCAATTTTTGCTTCGATATCCCAAAGATGGGCTTTAAGAAAATACATCTGATTTGGGTCCTCTGTCAATAGCGATTCACCTGTTCAATTCCATGTCAAATAAAGTGTCTAGCTCAGAAATATTGCAAAATTTAAACTTCAATTTTAAAAACTAAACATAAATACAGTGAAAAAACTAAATACAATTATATATACACATCTCAAATGTTCATAAAATAAAACTTACCAACTGTGTCAAGGGCCAGTCTTGCTCTTTTCATCTTAGCTGATAAGAATCCCTACCACAAACTGAGGCCATTCACACTTACTACAGAAGGATCATTTGCCCAAGTATATTAAAAAATAATAAAAATAATTTAAACATTTAAAAAAATCCCTAAAAGTTGTGCAGATCATCAGGATGTAGCGATAATGCAGTCCGGGTATAGAGGTGAGTGCAGCATGAAGATGGCGGCGGCAAGCGGGGGAATAATATGAATCCAGATCTTGCGAGATCCGACGGCGGGATTATGACGAAATGCCTCGATTTGAGATCGGCGGGAATACCCAAACAGTGCTCGGATCGGGCTCGGATCCGCACTGTTCGGGGTTGTTCGTATTTAGAAAATCCGAGCCCTCTCATCCTTACTTAGCAGCTGGGATAGGTGCTTTCTGTTTGTGCCCGCCTGACTCAGCCTCTTCTGTCCCGGCTGCTTGCCTCTTCGGTCCTGGGTAAACAGGTCATAGGCTAGTTCAAACAACCCCCTCAAAGGCTGAGGTCAACTTTCCAGATGATTCTCCTGCCCAGAAACCAGTTACAACTAGTCCATTAGCATTTTACAGTCTGATATCAATCTGACAAGATATTGCCTAACATCAATAACTAGAGTATGCAATATGCGATCTCTTCGGCGATGGAACCGGACAGCTGCTGATGAATAGGGGAATAAAATGATATCAGACATGACACATTTCCTATAACCTGAACCTTAAATAACACTGAAGTGTACATATAATCATAATATATAAACTAATAATAAACCGAAATACTATCTGCTCATAAATTACTGTATAACGGAACTAATATGAATTATATAAATAACTAAATGTTGTAATGCGAGTGTGTACGTGCGTATTTTACCATGCGATCACCATATGCCACGTGTAGCGTGGCATACTGAGTGCAATCGACCAATAAAACAATATTAACCAATATACTTTCGTTCATCCAATTATACGACATCGACAGTCCTCTTAGGTTTAAATGGCAAGGAGGGTGTCACGCTCCGGTCCCGCATACGGGCACCTGTCTCTTTACCTGCTTCTCACAGACCATGAATCCGGCATACCCTGGCATCAGGCTCACACCATACGTCACCCTGCAGTCAGATCTGTGCAGGTGCAGAGTCTGTTCTCCTTCGAGACCTCCTCCCTTCCCTCATTGGCTATGGGATTATGGAGCACTATTTAAATCTCCTGTGTTCACCTGTCTGATGCCTGTTCTTCAAGCTAACTTCCTGTAGCCTGTGGTTTTGGTTCCTATATTCATTGTGGTCTGCGTTTGTTCGTGACAGGCTACTCTCAGCTTGTGGCCAGTATTGAACTACTGCTATTCCAAGTATCTCTGTTACCATCTCCTGAGTACTACATTGTGTCAGCTTCGGTTCTCTCATCGCTACCTCTCAGAGCTGCTACTGTTCCTATGACTCCTCAGCTGTTGTCCCGAATTATCACCGCTACTTCAGTCTGCTCTCAGCTCGTGGCCAGTATTGAACTACTGTTTCAAGTATCTATGTTACCATCTCCTGAGTACTACATCATGTCAGCATCGGTTCTCTCTCTACTGCCTCTCAGAGCTACTACTGTTCCTGTGACTCCTCAGCTGTTGTCCCGAGTTACCACCGCTACATCATTTTGCCATCATCTCCATGGCCAGCTTTGAATCACCACTGTTCCAGTGTCTCTACCACTTACCTTCTGGCGTCAGTGTCTGCCTCCTTGCATCTCCTGGCTCCTCCACACCACTCTGCTGTCCACTTACTCACGGGACCGCGACCTGCAGGTTCGGTGCCACTAAAACCATACTTCCTTGCTGGAGTTCCTGGTGAATACCACCTACCTGTTAGACTCCGCGCCTGTGAGTGAGCCTTGCCATGCCCAGCAGAGCCTAGGGATCCATAATCCAGCCTTGACAACCGTGACAGAGGGCTTTGCCTCCCCCCGTTTATAGCATTTGTGCCCCACCTTTCGTGAAGCCTGCTGTTTGTTGAACAAATCATCTACCAATTACCAGTTGCCTTAACTTTTGCCTGTCCCTGGATATTCTCTGTCTGCTGCCTGTCTTAGATATTTGACTTTGTTTCTGGTCCTCCATGCTTTCTGCCTGTCTTGACCTTTGGCCTGTTCTGCCCTCAACCTGTTCTGTTTGTGCTAATGAATGCACAACATCCTTGGTTATTTTCAAAGATTATGTTGGGTCTGCTTGCTTTTGTCTCAGGTCAGCTAACATCTGACTCGGCCATAAAGTATCACCCATTGACTTGCATGTACTGCTGCAACATATTCTACTTCTGTTGAAGAAAGTGTTACAGATGAATGATGTTAGGTCTTTTGACAGTAGCAATGTAGAGCAATTTTTTTTACTGCTTTCTGAATTGATTATTGTCTGGTAGTGAAATACCTTGGATATTAATTCCCTTCATGTAGTTGGCTAGTGCTTGCTAGTTTTGCATCTGCATCCCAAATTTCCTCTTTCAGCTCACCAGGCAGGAAGGCTGTTTTAACATCAAAATGTTTAACTTGCATTTTCTTTCTGGCTGCCATTGAAAGCAAAGTCATGATCATAGTGTGCTTAACTACAGGTGCAAATGTCTCATCATAAATCTCTCCATATTTTGTGAATAGCACTTGGCTAAAAGTTTGGCATTGTACCATTTAACTTTTTTTTCAATAAAGTATATTTATTGACATTTTTTAGTTACAGTATACAAATAACATATTTAACATCTAATCTAACTAACATCTATCTCTGGCTCTGTCGCTATAAGCATTATACAATGATATCTAGTGAACTTTTAGAGTGATGATATCATCATAGCATTTTCACTACACTCCAGGTCAGATCAATTGAAGCTGCAAATGGCTGAGAGTTAACCATCTACCTGGTAAATCCCCAAACCCACCATATCATCCTGATGAGGGTGGATAACATAACTTGATTCATACCAGTGGTGCCATATCTTATGGTATTTATGTATGGCCTTTCTACAATCATACATGAACCGCTCATGCCTCCATACTTCAGTAACTAGATTAATCCAGTGAGGTATACTAGGTGGTTCAGTCGCCATCCGTCCCCTAGCTATAATTACCTCAGCCAGGGAGGTTAAGATAAATATATATTTGTGTGGAATGCTTAAATTTTCTTCTAATGTAGTGCCAAATTGACAGATCTTGGGACATTACAAAAGGGTCACAGGTAGTGTGGAGAAGATGCTGTCTGATATTTGGTCCCAGAAGGACTGGACAAATGGACATGACCATAAAAGATGAAAAAAGGTATCTCAGTGATACTGCACCTGGGGAACTACGAAGAGGTGCGCAGTCCCATCGCGTGCATCTTGGTTGGTATTAAGTGTACTCTGTGTACAATGTAAAAATGGATCTGCTGTAACCTAAGACAACATGTTGCATGTCTAGTACTTCCCACCACCATATTCCACTCCTCATCAGAAAGGACCCCTAGATCGGTTTCCCATTTTATTCTGAGCAGATCTAATACTCTCAGGGACACCTGAAGTAACAATAAGGCATAGAGCACAGAAATAGGTTTATATGACCCTACAGATCGTAATATATTTTTAATCGGAGAATCTGACATATGAAGCAAACCTTCAGGAAATTTGGCATTCAGTGCATTTCTCAGCTGTAGATACTGGAAGAATTGGTTGTTGTGTAATGGGAAGGTCGCTCTCAATTATTCATATGTAGCTAATTGACTGTCTATATATATTTGACCAATGGTGTGAATTTCCGCATTCCTCCACATCATTGAACCCTCCAACCCCACTAGCTTCCTGAAAACAGTATTGAACCACAAGGGAGTGTCCAGGTTTAACCCTTCACCTCCCATAAGAGCATGTGATATTGCCCAAATCATTGATGCCTGTTGTATTATGGGGTCACATCACTAGGTCACTAGGTCTGTGCTTAGGTAACAAAACCTACAAAGCTCAAAGGGAGGGGTACCTCTGCTCGCCCAAGAAGTGTCTGAGAGTGGTGTTCTGCATATCGCCTAACCAGGAGACCATATGTGTAAGCTGGGAAACAAGATAATAAATTCTAAGATTGGGCAGGGCCAGTACTTCTGAATTTTTAGTTCTACATAATGTGTTAAAGCACACCCTAGCTCTCTTATCACTCGAGATCAGGGAAATGAGATGTTTATTACTGTTTTGGAAAACCTTCAAAGGTAGATACTCCGGGGAGTTTTGTAGGGGGTATAAGTACTTCGGTTGGATCATCATTTTAATTAGGTTGATCCTACCAGTGATTGTGAGAGGGAGCTTACGCCATGTGGGGCTTTTGGTCTTTAGATATTCTGTTATTAGGTCAATATTTAGAGCAACATATTCCGATACATGGGCTGTAATCCAGATATCTAAATATTTAAACCTGTTGGTCCAGAGAAGTGTCTGACAGTACACAGAACCTGGCGGAGATTGCCACCCCATCGAAAAAACTACAGATTTGTCCCAGTTGATATTGATTCCTGAATATGAACCAAAGTCCTCAACCACTTCTAAAAGGTGAGACAAAGACTCATCAGGCTCCTCAAGAAAGACCAACATGTCATCTGCGGAAAGTGCTATTATGTCAGTGACTACTTCCATCTCTATGACTCTAATGTGCTCATGGATGTGGATCAAACAGGCCAAGGGCTCAATAGCTAAGGCAAACAACGCAGGGAATAAAGGGCAGCCCTGTCGAGTACCCCGACCCAGACCAAACAGGGCTGTCGTGAATCCATTAACACTCCTTGCCGCTGGTGCAGAATAAAGCAGCCTAACAATACTAATAAACCTATTTCAAACCGCTCCAGCACATGCCAAAGATAGCTCCACTCAACCGAGTCAAAGGCCTTGGCCGCATCCAAGGACACGACCGCTGCCCTCTTCTCTGCCGACCGGGTCCCCTGAATCTGCGTAAATAGTCTTCTAACATTAGTAAGTGTAGATTTGCCAAGTTTGCCTTTACAAGCCATCGCCGCTTTTAATTTTACACGCAAAGTCGCCGATTTCCGGCGAGTTGAAAAAATCGGAGGTTCATACATTTACCCCCTGGTGTCTTTTGATAGTCTTGCTAAAAGGGCAAAATGGCCTCCCAAAGATTGGGTTGAGGGGCTGGTGCCATATCTGACTGGTGAAGCTCAACAAGCTTACATGGATCTAGATGAGGACCACGCCTCTGATTATTTGCATCTAAAGTCTGAGATATTGGCTCCCATTGGAGTTTCCCAGCCAGGCACTATGATAAAGATATCATTAAATTTTAAAGAAATGGCTGCAGCCTGAGGAGAATTCGCCTTTTCAGATTATTGAAGTTCTGGTGATAGATCACTGCACTCGGGGGCTGAACCGCGATTTGCACAGGTGGGTGCTGCAATCAGACCCACAAACTTATGAAGAACTTGCCACAGTGGTAGAGAGATTTTGTGCACTAGAGCAAATAACTAAAGAACCTGCATTTGTGCCAAAGCCGATGCCACGCCAAAAGCCAAGTTTGACAACCCTTGCTACAGGACCCAATGGCAAAACTGCTACGAACAGAGGGCCAGTTAAAAAGGTGTATAATCTGAAGTGCTTCAAATGTGGTAAGCCAGGCCACTTCAAGGCAGAGTGTTCTAAACTACCGGAACCCATGGACTGTTCCGTGGCACATGTTGGCCCTCTGTTACCATGAGTCCCACATCAGGAAGTCCTTGTTTGTTCTGGGTGATAGTGCTAATCAACCCAAACCTTGTCCTGGCCTTGGTTGACTCAGGGAGTGAACTTTCACTGGTTTCCAGCTCTGCCTTACCTGAAACCATAACTACTCCGTTGCCCAAGGTGAAGGTTCTTTGCGTACATGGGACAACTGAGGAGTATGAAAGAACACTTCTACCAGTCACACTCAAAGACCAAACCATTATGGTGGTAGCTGCCATAGCGCCTAAACTCCCCTATCCACTCATTTTGGGGCGAGACTTCCCACTGTTTATTGAGGTCCTAGGTAAGCGGATCTGGCCGGACATGCTGGCAACTCATGCAACGGTCGGAAGCCCGGTCTTCAATGAGCCGCTTAAGAATCCACAACAACTGGACCTCGATCTTTGGGAACCGCCATACCAGAATGCCATCCCGGGAGTCACAGCAGGAGTTCCACAAAAGCATCCACCTGCGGGGAAACATGGACAGTCCAAAGTAGCATTGGCTGGTGATGTTGCGGATGAGCCCACCCCACCTGTCAGTGAGGATACGGACTGGTCTGCAATACCAATTTTGTTTCCTCTGCAGGACTTTGCTTGGGACCAACTTAATGATGACACTTTGGAACATGCCTTTAAAAGTGTGACTGAGGTGAATGGGGTAGCGAAAGCCGCCCAACCTGCAGAAGGAATACCATATTTTATTGTCAAAAATAATTTTCTCTATAGAGCTGCTATTGTACAGGGTGAAAAAGTAAAACAATTAATGGTTCCTCAGGTCCATGTACCCCTAGTGTTAAAACCAGCACACACATGTCTGTGGTGGACACCTGGGGGAGGATAAAACACGGGAATGAGTTCTGCCTAGGTTTTACTGGCCCGGTGTACACATGGCAGTGAAAAAGTATTGCTGGTCCTGTCTCATTTGTCAGAGAACCTGTCCCAAAACCATATACAGGACATCTCTCATTCCAGTACCAATAGTACAAGTTCCCTTTGAACGAATAGCCATGGACCTTGTGGGGCCACTGGAAAAATCAGCACATGGGCACAAATATATACTAGTGTTGCTTGACTATGCAACCAGGTATCCAGAGGCAATTCCCCTACGAACATAAAGTCCAGCACCATAGCTAGAGAACTTGTATTGATGTGTACACTCTTGGAAATACCCAAGGAAATTTTCACAGACCAGGGCACCCCGTTCATGTCCAAACTGATGAAGGACATGCGCCAGTTGTTAGGGGCGATGGCGCTTCACCCCTCTGTGTACCATTCACAAACAGACGGCTTGGTGGAACGCTTTAACTGCACTTTAAAGCACATGCTCAGTAAAGCCGTGGCTCAAGAGAAAAAAGATTGGGACACTCTTTTTCCCTATTTGATGTTTGCCATCCGTGAAGTACCTCAAGCTTCAACAGGGTTTAGTCCATTTGAGTTATTGTTTGGATATGTTAAAGGAGGGGTGGGAGCAGCAAGGTCCCAGGGAGCCAAATCTAGTGCAAATTGTGTCCCAAATGCATAAGAGGCTAAGAAAGATAGGGCCCATTGTACAGCAACATGTAACAGAGGCAAAGGAACAACAGAAGAAAAGTTATGACAAAAGTGCTGTTGTTCGATCTTTCAAGCCTGGGGACAAGGTTATAGTGCTGGTTCCTACCCAGTAAAGCAAACTTTTCGCTCATTGGCAGGGTCCATATGAACTTCTAGATGCTGTCGGTACTGTCAATTACAGGGTCCGCCAGTAAGGTAGGAGAATGGAGGTGCAAATATACCATGTTAACCTCCTTAAACCATGGCATGAGGAGGAAATCTCTCCTCGGGTAGTGAGTACTGCCACTGAAAAGTCTGAAGTACCCATAGAGCCAGCTTTGTCTATTAAGCAGAGACAACAGACTGAAGAAATGATTCACCGGAACAGGGATGTCTTATCTTCGATCCCTGGGTGCACTACAATGTTCATTGTCACTCTGCCAGGAGTCATTGTAAACCAGAAGCCGTATCGCATTCCAGGGTGGACGTGAGAAAGGAGATAGAGAATATGCTCCAGTTAGACATGATTGAAGAGTCCACTAGTGAGTGGAATAGTCCCATTGTGCTTGTTCTGAATCCCAATGGGACAATTAGGTTCTGCAATGACTTTAGGCGCCTAAACAGTGTGACTCAGTTCGATACCTATCCAATGCCATGTGTGGATGAACTGGTAGAAAATCTTGCTGGTAGTAACTATTTGACAACTCTTGATCTAACAAAGGGTTATTGGCAAGTCCCCGTGACTTCCACAACCAAGCCAAAGACTGCATTTTCCAACCCTGATGGTCTCTTTCAATATAAAGTCCTACCCTTTGGGTTGCATGGGGCCCCTGCCACCTTCCAAAGGGCCCTGAATAAATTGCTACGACCTCACCCAGCTTATGCAGCCACTTATTTGGATGATATAGTGATTTATACCCTAAACTGGGGATCACATCTAGCCAAAGTCAAGGCGGTCTTAGCTTCATAAATGTCTGCAGGACTAACAGCTAACCCAGAGAAATGTGCCATAGCCATGAGAGAATCCAAATATTTGGGGTACATTGTTGGGCGAGGGCATGTAAAACCCCAGCTAGACTAAGTGGAGGCAGTCAAAAATTGGGCAAGACCAGAAAAAAAACGCAGTTAAGAACCTTTCTAGGCTTAGTAGGTTACTACAGGCGGTTCGCCACTAGAGCTGTTCCACTTAAGTACATGTTAAAAAAAATGCTGTCCGGATAGATTAACCTGGTCTGACTCTGCAGAAGCCGCCTGGTCTGATCTTGGGTTAGCACTTTGTTCCTCTCCAGTTCTACAAGCAACAGACTTTACCCGGAAGTTCTTCCTTCAAACTGATGCTTCTGGTGTTGGTTTAGGTGCAGTCTTATCACAGGAGAAGGATGGAGTAGAAAATATATTAAGATACAGTACAGTACAGCCAATACCAAAAGATACATACATACCGCTGCGCTAACCACGGGCACCAGTGCACAGTAATTGACCGTTGAATACTGTGTTCAGAGTAGACTGAGGCTAGTGGGGGTGCAGCTATGATTATATATACAGTCAGTGTTACAGAGTGAACAATAGAGATGACATGGCTTGCTTCTATAGGTCCAGACATCAGATGGGTCCAGGGTAAACAGGTCATAGGCTGGTTCAATCTAAGGAATCCAAAGGTGGGGGTCATCTCTCCAGGGGATGAGCTCTGTTCTTCCCGCCTGACTCTCCAGTTACAATTAGTCTATTAGCATTTTATGGTCAGTATCATATTAAAGGTTTATTCCCTAACATCAATAACTAGAGTATGCAATGTGCGATCTTTTCGCAGAATGCACCGGACAGCTGCTGGTGAAAAGGGGTTTAATATGATACTAGACATGACACCTTTCTTATAACCTGAACCTTAAATAACAATGAAGTGTACATATAATCATATTATATAAACTAATAATAAACTAAATAATAACTGCTCATAAATGACTGTGTAACGGAACCAATATAAATATGAATTACATAAATAACTAAATGTTATAATGCGAGTGTGTACGTGCGTATTTTACCGTGCGATCGCAATATGCCACGTGTAGCGTGGCATACTGAGTGCAATCGACCAATAAAACATTATCAACCAATATACTTTCGTTCATCCAATTATACAACTTCGACAGTTCCACCCTTTGATAGTATAATAAACTATCACCTTAAAGATGTTATATGCAGGATCTCAGTACCACGTTTCATTGCTATGTAATGCAAGTCCCCCTTGGTGTATGACCATGCTGTTTGTAGCTCTTAACAAGTTATCATAAGAGAGAATCTTAATCCTCAAAACGATTTTTTCTTTTACTATAGACCGTAGACTTCTGGAGCTTGGAGATAACCATTTGTATGCCCTTCAAGGGTGCAATAAAACACGTAATACATTATTTGGAAAGGTACAGAGTACAATAGAACACGTATCAGCTCTACTACAGTTCTTCAAGTTTAACAGGTTCATCTGTCCTATGCATGTCCTTAAGCTCAGAATACATTTAAACACTTCATGTTCATCAATAGCATCATTCTATGTCTTTCAATAATGTCATATACAATCTCTTTCAGCTTGCGTTACTATACACACTTCTAATAATGTCATCAGTTCTTTTCTTCAACACTTGTGGGCGGGCTATTGTCTGCTCGTTCTTCCCAGTCTCCCAATACTCAGGTTTTAACAGTGATCGGCTTGTAAACTATTGGGAGACTCCAGACTAAGGAACTTAGGTGTTGTACTTTTCCCCTAGTGACCTCCCACCCATAATTCGGGTACCTCAAGAATATTTAGTGGAAAGAGAACTAGTCCTACTTGATATAATCACTGAGGCACGTGAAAGCACGCCCAGCACTTATTTTGTCTAAAAACTTACCCTCCCAAGAATGATAATCATTCTCAAGGATGCCTGCTCAAGTCCGAATATTACAGGACTGGCAGCGCTGGGTGTACCTCTTTTTTTTTATTTTTTTTTATGGGGTCAACGTAATGCTACTCAGACAATAGCCCCTAGCACTTTCTCCAAGCTCCAAGGTGTCCAAATTTTCCTTTACCCCTGAATTGAATAGAGTAATTGGCTGGAACGATTATGCTACTAACTTCTCCTTCATCCCCAATATACGTCATTATCATTACCTGAACCAGTCTCTGTCACCTGCCAATAATTAAAAGAATTGACCGTCCTGAGAAGAGAATGAAATGAAATGAAAGAAACACAGAACAGGAAAAACTACAACTTCATGATGGACAGCTGTCTTAGCCTTTGGCTCAGGTGCTACTAACTGCATTCGAGGCCTTCCAGAACAGATTCATGAGTGCCCTTGGACCCTTCTCTGAGTGTTGGCTCCTCTGCAGTGGGTGGAATGGACACCAGTGTGTCTGTGCTACCCTTGAAGCCGTGATGCTGGTAGCCTACACCTGGTACCTGTCTGTCAAATAACCTGAGTCTAAAAAATTACTGTTCCACAACTTACTCTCCCGATCCAACATCCTGACAGTTAGTGTGACTTTTCAGGAAACAGTGTTTTGGACGTTCTCGGTTGCTGTCTCACCATTTACCTTCCCTCTCAAGGTCTAAACTAGTTTCTCAGTTACAATCTCATCTCAAGAGGGGTCAAGAACATCTCAAAAATCGACAGGTTAAGAGGCTACCCAGGAGTGATCTTTTGGTAGCGGGGAAGGACTAGTGGCCGAAGCTATCAGTCACTTCAATCAAGTTCCAACTCTTATTCTATTCAATTCGTTCTACCGAGTACCGTTACTTTATGTTCACACTGGTTTGTGGCTAATCGAAAATATGTGATTTGTTACCACTACTCATACATTATACATCTATTATCAATAACATGGATACCCCTATCACCTATTATAACTCTAGGGCTATCACATTGAATAACAAAAGCTTTGAGTATGACACAGTAATACATTAGACACATTTTAATACACCTTTACCCAGACATATTTCATTGGTACACCAGTGTATACTTGAGGATCCTGCATGGTGGTAATTGGATGACGTGGATTTGTTTTACCTGGAGAAATTCTTCAGGTAACCCAAATCTTCATATATTAACCAATATGTGTATGCGTGCATGTGTGTGTGTGCGTGTGTGTGTGTGTGTGTGTGTTCACATTTTAAAACTAAAACAATACAACAAAAAACAAAACAAAACATAGATTTGTTAGCTGTCACATAAAACCCTGCTGTCTATTTGACAGCTATGTTCACCCTGGTGTAACAGCCATGTATGGTCGTGTGTGTAAGTGTGGACTTTACTAGCAGCTACTTCAGTTGGTAACTGTGTCACTGTATAAAGTCCTCTATGTAGTGTCCTACTCATGTGCTGGTATTGCTATAAAAAAGATTTTTTCAGTCAACTCAACATCGCCTTCTAGACTAGAAAAATGCTGAAGACCAATGTATATCCATCGATTTTCCCTCTGCCAACTCACATGCCATTCTCAGTACCTCACATTCAGCTACTTGACTAAGTGAGAAAGACAAAGGGGTCTATTTCTATAACACTATCTTCAAATATAACAGTATCCAGTACATATCTGTCTAACAGTGAAAAAATATAAAACACGAAAATTCTACATTTTCTAGGGTTTCACATTATGTCGTATCTTGTGGCAAAAATCCTACTCCAATGTTCTACACAGAGATGCATATCTGTATGCCTAACCTCCAGCAATCTCCTATCCACCCTTTGTGCATACATATAAAGGCACATTTTTGTACAGGAGGCACAAAACACAAAAAATACAAAACAGATATGCAATCTATAAAAAAACATGACTCGTATTTTCACACAAAAACTTTCTGCTTAAAATTAGCAGCTTCTATACACATAACACCAAACCCCTGACTGTTTCTGTAACTCATGACAATCTAGTGTGTGTATCCCTGAATTTGTCTTATGTAAAAAAAATATGTTTTAGCCCCCTTAATGAGACTATATCTATGTCTTTTAGTATCTACACAAGAGCAGAGAGAGAGAGAGAGAGAGAGAGAGAGAGAGAGAAAAAGATGGAGAGATAGAGAAAAAGAAAGATAGAGAGGTACTAGCATAGATGTAAAGAATGAGAAATAAGAAAGCAATAAATAATAGGAATACAAAGATTTGAATACATAGGTTTAAAAACAAACATACATGCAGAAAGGGAGATTTTACAACACAAATGACAGCTGGATTGGACTCTATGGGAAAATGGCTGTATTCATTCCACTAATCCCCTTAGCTATTTGCTAAACTATGACCCCTTCCCATACTTGACTAGGGGGTCTTACGTCAACCGTGCAATCCAGTGTCGTCCGTCATTTGTTCATTAAGAACTCGGTATCACATTAACTACATACCTTTTCAATGGACTTTCTGACTTATGACAGAGAAATGTAAAAATTAACTCTTGATGACTCATCTGAGATACATAAAATTATATTTTGGAGCAAAGTATGTACATACTTCATTTTTGGATAATGATTCTCAGCCAAACAAATTATCATGAGTCACTGCAGCCTAAAACAAAGAGTGTTCCAATGGTCTAATGTTAATTTGTCTTTCAAGAGTAAATTATTATTTTTTTTCTCCATCCCACATTAAGTCTATATTTCTTCTGTGTACCCTTATCTGTGAGGAGAAAAACAAGATAGTTATCTTAAAACAGCAAACAAAACAAACATTTCCATTCTTTTCCCTCGGCCAGCGATTAGGAAAGCAAGCATGTGACAACATAAAACAAACAAGCAAAATCAACAAAGATTACCTTTTAATTCAGTTTTTTTCTTTCTAAACCTGCACACTGATACTTACCACAGATTAACATTTACCCCACCTGGTTGTAGGACTACAGGTCTGACCTAACCTCTGGGCTGGCTATGGTTCTCCCCCAAGGCATTGGCTGCAATGAGGTGCACAGAAAACTGTTGAGAAGTCTTTGAGACTTGTGTGCGCCGTCTCTGTGGGTGTCTGTGTGGTTCCCCCTTAGATGGGCCAAGTCTCTTTGCTTCCGCTCTTGTCATTGTACAGTCCTTTGCTTGGTGTCCCGTTTTAGCGCATCTAAAACACTTCCTCAACTCATGTTGTTTCTTTTCCTTAAACCAGGTGTTATTATGCTGTGGTTGTGTGTGCCGTCCCTCTAGTGCTTGGATACTCACCATCATTAACCTATCACTTAGTGTCTCTTTCTGTTTATTTATATTCTTATCATGTTCTATAGCTGACTCCTTGAGAGCATCTACAGTGATCCCTCTCCAGTTCGGTAATGAAGTTTGCACCCTTGTTTTCAAATTTTCTCTGAGGCCATCCATTAGAACTGAAACAGGAACCTCCCTGTAGTGTACATTATCCTTTATGTCTGATAACCCAGTGTATTTGGCCATCGCTATCAGAGCTCTAGAAAAATACTCCACTGCATTTTCATTATCCTGTTGTCTGATAGTGAAAATTTTACTCCAGTCCACTAGCACAGGAAAATATATGGCCAACTGAGAGATTACGCGTTTAATATTTTCCTGATTATCATCATCTGTTAAGGACTTCTCTTCCTCCAACATACAATCCTTAATAAACTTTTGTATATCAGTAGCGGGAGGAAGACAAGCCCTAAACTCCACTCGCCAATCTTTATTAGTTGGCTCATGTGCATAACCTAAATCTCTAGCAAATTTCTGACACTTGACTAACTCTTTCCTAGGGTCTGGGAACTCAGATATAATTGCACGCAGTTCAGATCTAGTCCATGGACAATGCATTTCTACATGTCTTATGGGAACTACGCCATCTCTGTTCGCCTTCCCATTGGGAACTGCTATTGTGCGGACAGGATGCAAACCTACTAAATCACTACTAGTTGTTGGAATTGCTGTTGCAGTATAATGGATGTCTCCCCTTCTATTAATCTCTACATTATTCTCACCAATTTCAGCCGCTGCCCCTGCTGGTGGAACCATTCCCTTTCCTTGTCCGTGTATGTTACTGGCATGGGCAATGGCTGAAATGACTGTGGGCACATCTTCTTCCTCTAAAACATTACTTAAGACATCATACAACTTACTCATTACATTTTTCACATTTTTGGTATTGGCTGTACCTATCACCTCAATCGCATTTGGCTGCGAGGGCGCGCATGCGCTCAGTTCTCCACGCTTTGCACCGCTCACTTCTGTTGTGCGCGCGATTTGCGCCACGCCTACTTCCGCTGTGCACTCGCTGCTCCGCCACGTGTTGCCTTTCATTTGCCACAATTTTAAACAATCCTCATGTTTAATTCTCGTTTTTGTTGATTCAATCAACCGCACTTTATTTCTAACAATATTTAACACCTCTAACTCAAAACTACCCATGTTTGGGAAATTTCCCTCACAATCCTTGGTCATTTTGACTCACTTGTCGCAATATGCAGTTGCGTATGCACCATATTTATTAAGCATGAGAAATCTTGCTGAACTAACCCGCCATTCATTAGGCTGCACAACATGAGTTATCTCTAGCGTTTGCTTCGCATCCATTGTGAAAACAACCTATTTCTCAACGCTACGCAAAAAGACTTTTTACCTGTTCTCCTTTCAAACAGAACTTACTAGAGATTTTCATCCGTGGACGGTTTCACAGGCTACGCCCACACCCCTCCTAACACAGAAATATCACTGTGGGCCCCAGGGCTATCTGCTCCTCGATACCCTGGCTGAACCACAAAATCTGTTTTCACTGTATACCTTGTATACTTCTTATTCAAATCATATCTTCAATACACCGTATGCTACTCAAAATACTGCGTACTACCATAGAACCACACCATATACTACTTAGAATACCGTATATTACTTATAACACCGTATGCTACTCCAAATACCACATACTACTTAACATAACACCGCATGCTACTCAAAATGCTGCACACTACTTACAACAACACCCCACCATATACTACTTAAAATACCGTATATTACTTATAAAACTGCACCGTATGTTACATAAAAAACCACATACTACATAAAATAACACCGCACCATATACTACTTAGAATACCGTATATTACTTATAAAACTGCCCCGTATGCTACATAAAATACCACATACTACTTAGAATAGTGTTCTTATTTCAAACACAACCTTGCCTGTCCAGTCTACCTTGTCAGGCAGCGACCGATATCCCTGTCTTTTCAATAGTAAATCACTTCTTTGTCTGTTTTCAACAGTATGCAAATTCTTCTCTTATCTTTATGCATACCATTCACATACAACCTTTTGTTTTCTGCACAGAAAATAGATTTCCCAAACAATGGTAGTTTTACAGAGCTTTTAACAAATGCTTATACTATACATATATAACAGACTATGATCATGATTGTTTAAACACGTGGTAACAATACCGGAAGTTCATACACGCTAAACAGGAAGTACACATACACTAGGCAATGCAATACCTTTTAAAACGCAAAACGACAATAAAAAGAAACATTTTTCTTTCTTGTCCCTAGATTCCAATTAGCGTTCCTTCAGATTATGCAACAATGGACATTCGGTTTCTCAACACAGAATGGACAACAGGTTTTGAACACATTGCGTTCTTTCCCGTATGTGACGCATCTTCCACCCTTTGGTGAGGAACCGAATTCCGTCAGCGTTGCATACCGTCCGGCAACATAACCTCCAACTCAGAGCCCCCAAATTATTAAAGTAATTCTATCGTTTTCAAATAAGCATTGCATAGGCGATTGTGTTGTGTTTCCAACGCAGAAAGTGATTTATTTTAGCAGATGTAAATAGTTAACAATTCAATACATTATTATATTAAGATACAGTACAGTACAGTCAATACCAAAAGATACATACATACCGCTGCGCTAACCACGGGCACCAGTGGCAGGTAATTCACCCTTGAATACTGTGTTCAGAGTAGACTGAGGCTAGTGGGGGTGCAGCTATGATTATATATACAGTCAGTGTTACAGAGTGAACAATAGAGATGACATGGCTTGCTTCTATAGGTCCAGACATCAGATGGGTCCAGGGTAAACATGTCATAGGCTGGTTTAATCTAAGGAATCCAAAGGTGGGGGTCATCTCTCTAGGGGATGAGCTCTGTTCTTCCCGCCTGACTCTCCAGTTACAATTAGTCTATTAGCATTTTATGGTCAGTATCATATTAAAGGTTTATTCCCTAACATCAATAACTAGAGTATGCAATGTGCGATCTCTTCGCCGAATGCACCGGACAGCTGCTGGTGAAAAGGGGTTTAATATGATACTAGACATGACACCTTTCTTATAACCTGAACCTTAAATAACAATGAAGTGCACATATAATCATATTATATAAACTAATAATAAACTAAATACTATCTGCTCATAAATGACTGTGTAACGGAACCAATATGAATATGAATTACATAAATAACTAAATGTTGTAATGCGAGTGTGTACGTGCGTATTTTACCGTGCGATCGCAATATGCCGCATGTAGCGTGAGTGCAATCGACCGATAAAACAATATCAACCAATATACTTTCGTTCATCCAATTATACGACTTCGACAAGGTAAATGCCAAGGTAACCCGCTGGTTCTTGGCACTGAAACCTTTCAAGTTCTCAGTAGAACATAGACCTGGGATTCGGCACAAAAATGCAGAAGCATTGTCACAAAAATATGCCCTCCTCGCGAAGTCCGCGTCCCCCTAGACGCTAGGGTGAGGGATATGTAACAAAGAGAGGCATTTAGGTGGCAATATGCAGAGAAATCAGAGTAAAACATTCGTGCAGTAATGCACCTAGATTGATAATAATCCAGGTAAAGACTTATGTGTGACAAACAATAGTTTACAGTTTGGTTACCTTACATGGTTTGAAATGTCCTTCCTCACAGCAAACAGACAGGGTGTGTCTGTGTCAGTGCAAACAGAACCATTGATGGGAGTTTCCTCTTAAAGGGAAGGTGGGTGTGTCACCTGCCCATCAAGCTATGGCTGTGGGAGGAGTGTCATGTATAAAACCTTGCTTGTTTCATTGTTCAGGGAGCCCCAACGTTGGGGAAGCTAGCTGGTGTTTAGAGAGCTGGTCTTTGTCTAGCTAGTGTTTATGGTCTCCAGAATCGGTGTGAAATTCGTATGGTGTCAAATACATTTACCATCCTGACAATAAAACTGCATTAAATGGAAGAAGTTGTTTGTGTGAACTTCAACAGTAACGGGCTCTTGCTACAATTGTTTATTATGTCTATTATGGCTGGGATTGACCTATTTATCATTACCTAGTGATGGGTTTGCATGTATATGGGATATTTTTATATTTTGATATTGAAGGGGAAGAAAATGTACTAACAGAGTTAGGCTCAGTCTGTTATTTAGATAGTAGGCGTCTAGGTTTTCTCTTGCTGTAATTTAGGGATATATTGATAGGATGTTTTGTTTTTTTGATGGGTTTAGAGGGATCTAAATATGCCTTAGTTAGAATGGGTATACAGGGTGGGAAGGGAAAAGTTGTCATGTTAGTTGTAGGTCGCTATATCATGTGTTCTCATATGCTTAATCAAGTTGAACTGTCTTTTTCTACATACTCCAGTATAATATGTTATGGTTGCTGTACAGGGCTGCTTGAAGGTGAATATCCCTAGTCCCAACTTTCCAAGGGTGTGGTCCTGCCATGCATCCCATCCAGATGATAGACTACTATGGCTGCCCTAACTGTGAGTACACCTGCCCAGGGAGGACTCTGCTTGTCTGGAATGTTAGGGGTTTAAAGGATAAAATTAAGCGTTCATTGGTGCTACATCAGGTTAGGAAATCCAGTCCTGATGTGGTGCGCCTCCTGGAAACCCACCTTACTGGTAACAAAGTTCTTTCCCTTAAGAGACCTTGGGTGGCCTGGGCCTATCATGCCTCCCATTCTACCTACTTCAGAGGTGTTTCAGTGTTAATTAGAAAACAGCTTAATTTTGTATTAGACCAGATACATATTGACCCAGAGAGCAGATATGTTTTCTTAGGGCCTCATTCAATTACACCCCATTGGCCTTTTGACTATCTACATCCCCCCTCCATACAGTAATGACATCATGTGTAAGGGTGCTGCATTTGTAGCCATTACTTCGGACACACCAGTGCTATATCTAAGAGACTTCAATAATGTAATAAATGTATCCATAGAAATGTGGCGTGAAGACCCTCAGCAATTACCAAGTGGGCTCACTGTCTTTGGTAAACTTATTAACGATCTGGGTCTGGTGGATATTTGGAGATTTAGAAACTCGGAGGTTAGACATTTTTCTTGTCACTCCCACTACTCCCTGTCAAGAATAGGTATGACTTGGCCTCACAAAATCTGGTCCCATTGGTGTCTGGAGTGGACTACCTTTCTAGAGGCATTTCTGACCACTCCCCTATCTTGGCTGTGTTTGATTTTAAGCCTGAACGTGGACTAGAATTTTGGAAACTCAATCCGCATACATTATTCAGACTTGGTGGGGGTACTGGCCTGACATGCCTCTGGGATGGGTACTTTAAAGACAAGCCAACTATGCTTTGGAACTCGTTCAAGGCTTTTATGAGAGGTACCTTTATAAAGGAGATAGTGAGTATTAACAAACTTAACAACCAAAAAGATTAAGAGCTGGATGCCAAGACCTAGAAATCCTATTCATTGGGTCTCATGCTGTTGAGGATAGACTAAACTAGCTTCAAGCACAATCTGATTGGACTGAATTTCTATATGATATCATTAATAACTACATGGACACCAGATTACATATATATATATATATATATATATATATATATATATATATATGCTTTGGTTTTGGTTTTGGATCTGGATAAACTTTGTGCTTTGGCTTTGGTTTTAGTTTTGACTAGACCGCCCTCGCGTGTTTTGGTTTTGGATCCTGATTTGTTTCTAAAATCCCTATTTTTTTGCTAAAATCACATATTTGGCTCTTTTTTATCCCTAAATTATTATTATTATTATTATTATTATTATTATTAACTTCAATAACATTAATTTCCAATCATTTACAGTCAATTTTTGTCAAGTGACAAGAGCACTACTACCCCTCCTGTTTCTGTATGAGCAATGGCACTGAGCAATGTCACTGGAGGGGGAGAGTGACAAGAACACTGTAACCCCAGTTTTTGTGTGAGCAATGTCACTGGAGACTGGAGAGTGACAAGAACACTGCTATCCCTGTTTCTGTGTGAGCAATGGCGCTTGATCCCCTGGGGAGGGAGGTACTTATGGAATCCAAAACCTGGGAGATCTGACAACGCAACAATGATGTTTTGCCTCGATTCAGATCTGAGGGCAGGCGAAAGTAACGAGCAGGCTCGCGAGCCTACTCCAATACCATAAGTTCGGGTGGGCTTGGTTTTCAGAAAACCGAGCCTGAGCATCTCTGATCTATATATATATATATTTGTAAAGTGGTGGCAAGAGCAAAGCAGTCATCTAACAAGTAAGTGCAGAACCAAACAGTAAAAAGCGAGACTGGCTTTACACCACTGGTCCCAGGATGTAATCATTTACAATTGGCAGGTGCTAAATTCTGGCATCAGTGTGACTACACCCCTTCTGGACTAGACAATGATGTGCCCAGCCAAAGTTGGTCAAGGGGTCCTCGACACAAAAGGACTAAGGGATTTATTTATTAAACTGCGGGTTTGAAAAAGTGGATTTGTTGCCTATAGCAGCCATTCAGATTCTACCTGTCATTTTGTAAAATGCACTAAATAAATGAAAGCTAGAATCTGATTGGTTGTTATAGGCAACATCTCCACTTTTTCAATCCCGCAGTTTAGTAAATATACTCCTTAGAGTCAGTTTGTTTTGAAAGGTGCTGTGACCTGTGGCCATACAGCAGTAGCACCTTATGCACTAGTTGCTGACTGCAATGCTATCCCATCGACTGTGCCTCCTCTGTAACAGGGAAAGAAAAATGGCTAGCAATGTATTGAAATACAATCATGGCAATTGCAGGGTACGAGGGAGGTATTCGGTGCAGGGGAAATATTTAGGGAAACTTAGGACCCTCCCTGTGGATTTTATTGGCTGGATATGCAGAAGACTTAACCATGAATGGGTAAGTGCAAGACGTTCACATATATACGTGATTTTAAGTACATTTGGCCTCTGTGAAGGAGCTCCTATATCACCACTTATGACACAGTCATGGTGGGCGGAGCTTGAGCCACGCATATTGGCTGCTAGCATTCCACTGCTGTTTACATGCGCCAAACTTATGCGCAGATTAAGATATGAACTGACTGAAAGCCAGAGCATTTCAACCAAAGAAATTGTCTCTCATATATGGCTCTACAGTAAGGTTCAAACAAAGGAAAAACATGTGCTCATAGGACAGGAAGTCATAGCTAAGAAACACAGATCAGTAAGTCATCATTGCAGGCAGTGTCCAGTTGCGTGGGTGTGGCAAAGGTCACAAGTCCCACCTGAAGCAATGCATTCTGGGTAAATGTTTATAAGCCACTGAAACACACTCCACAGTAAGCTTATACATTATCTGTCTGTAACTTTTACCTTCTTATATATGTCTGTATAACTTTCCTTGCTTGCATCTATTTCTATTATGCCTGCAACTTCTATTAACTTTCTGAATCTTTAAGTATCCTTTCTGACCACATGTTACACACACATGCACTATGTATCTCATATCTTTCTCTCTCTCTCATTTAATCTTTCTTTATCTACCACTTAAACACATTTCTCTTTACCCACTTTAACATACACGAGCATGTGCTTGCCTACACATTTGAACATACACAAACATGTGCTTGCTACACATTTAAACATACACAAAGATGTGCTTGCTACACATTTAAACATACACAAACACATACTCTTTATACATTTACACACAAACCAACATGAGCTTGCTTAAAACGCTCTTTCTCTTGTTACATCTAAACACACACTACACAAAAGAGCAATACCGACCATACACTCCTATACATTTCTGTCTTACAGCATATACACTAGGACATATATATATATATATATATATATATATATATATACATATATATGCAAGAAAATAGGATATTATATACTTTGTTCTAAAGTTTTAACATTGTCGGTTGACTCTATAATGTATTATCTGTATTGTATGTATACATTTGTGTATTGTTTGTTTGATTATCTTCATAAAGTAAAAGACTTGTATATTTATGCCTGTTTTGTATGTTTAGATAACTGGAATGAAAAGGATAAATGGATGTTTATATAAATAATACAGTATAGTGAGGTAAGTGGTAGATTGGTATTTATTTAGCGATTAACACATAATGGTTGGCTATCAGACGTGGAAGTCAATAGATGTGTAATATTTAGGCGATATATATAGTCTTGTCAAACACAAGGATCGTGTAAATCGCTCTTACGGATTTCTAGCTGGGATACTCAAGCATAACAACTGGGATACCTTGTTTATGGTTGGCAGGGTCTTAGGCGAAAACTCAAAAGGTTGTGTGAAATAATGCCTCTAACGTACATCTTAGATGTCACGGGTGCGTATTATTCAACGTGACTAAAATAGCGAAAAAGATGCAAATTGCATTATATGCCAATAATTAATGAGATTAATTATTAATAATAGATCAAAGGCATTGTATCATTATTATGGCTGATCCCAGGATCCTATTACAGCCTCACTTGTCATATTTCCTCCTTAACTGTTCTTGTCCATCTTCCCCTTTTGATAGATGAGATATCTCTTACCGGAATGTAATTTCACATTTACTAATTGCCTTTGCCTTGCTTGAGAGGCATATAGATGATTTATCTTTGATTTCCCTTGTTGAACTCTTTACTTCGTCCTCTGGATTTGATTGTGTGTTCTCATTCATGTTTTCTCAGCTTTTGCAGCTCCTGTATGCTTTCCATGTTTCTGTGCCCCTGGCATCTGTGTCAGTGTGTGCTTAGTTTCACATGTTATTTTGAGGTGTTGAGGCAATACAGGTGTTCATCTGGTCAGCTCTGGCTATCACTTTCTTCAATCCAGGATAATACACTTGTCACCTTGGAATTTGACATTGAGTTCTTTAGCTGTCAGACACCTTACAGATAACAGCCCACCTTTCAACCCAGGAACATATAGCATATCCGTACTGGTACTGCCAGATGGTTTCCGTTTGCATTGGAGCACATTAGTTGTCCTCACTCAATTCCTTCAGCTGTGATAATGCTTCCATCTGCAAGATGGATTATCTCTTTATTATGCAGGTCAAATTTCTATCATTTCTATCAGTTGTGCTACTTTGCGGTACTCTCTTGTCTTATGTGAATTAGTTGTTCATCTTCAATTAATAAACTTATGGTTGCTTGTGCCTGTCTGTTTTTCTTATCCCACTATTGGTTATTAGCCACTGATCTGTCTATAGGTACAACCTCCCACAAATCAACTCTGGATAGTAGCATCTGAACTTTAAATTTTCACAGCTGATAATTCTCAGTATGTAGTTTAGTCATTGCTAGTTTAAGCTCTGTGCTGCTGCCCCTTTCTACTTTACTCGCTTTGAAATAAAGGGCTGGGTTACTGACATACAGGGCCTCATTTAGAGTCGGACGCAAAGTCCGCCTAAGACGTGTAGGAATAAGACGTGTAGGAGTGGGTGTGTGCTGCAGCTTGGTAGGGTATTACGAGTAGCATGCAACCCCAGTTGCATCCCACTCATAATACCCTACTGAGCTGCAACCAGTTTGTGCAGCTAGCTAACTACTTGCGCCACCTAATTCCTGCCGCACATTTTTAGCCCTTTTCTGACGCGTGTTGCGCCTGCGCCGATTTACTTACGGGGTCACACCTTCACAATTCCGCGTTCCGCCCTTTCCCTCGTAGTAAGCCTCAAGATGCAGGAGGATATGGTGCTAGCTGCACATGCGTGATAGTGTTTTTTTGGTTGATGCGCCTAAAACGGACTTTGCGTCCGACTTTAAATGAGGCCCACACAGTGCCCTCTACTGTCCCTTCAGTATTGTCACTCAAGTAAGAATAAGCCTATAACTGATGCTATACTCCAACACTATGCCTGCATTAGACCACCTCCTCCATCCCTTGTTTTGCCTCTCCAGGTGTAAGAAACGTACGTGTCAGATGTGCGCAACTCTTCATGTGAGCATACAGTCAAGTCCATAAATATTGGGACATCGACAAAATTCTCATATTTTGGGCTCTATACACCACCACAATGGATTTGAAATGAAACTAACAATATGTGCTTTAACTGCAGACTTTCAGCTTTAATTTGAGGGTATTTACATCCAAATCAGGTGAACGGTGTAGGAATTACAACGGTTTCTATATGTGCCTTCCACTTTATAAGGGACTAAAAGTAATGGGACAATCGACTCAATCGACTCAAAAGCTATTTCATGGACATGTGTGGACTATTCCGTCGTTATTTCATCATTAATTAAGCAGGTAAAAAGTCTGGAGTTGATTCTAGGTGTGACATTTGCATTTGGAATCTGTTGCTGTCGACTCTCAATATGAGATCCAAAGAGCTGTCACTATCAGTGAAGCAAGCCATCATTAGGCTGAAAAATCAAAACAAACCCATCGGAGAGATAGCAAAAACATTAAGTGAGGCCAAATCAACTGTTTGGAACATTCTTAAAAAGAATGAACTCACTGGAGAGCTCAGTAACACCAAAAGACCCGGAAGACCACGGAAAACAACTGTGGGGATGACAGAAGAATTTTTCCCTGGTGAAGAAAAACCCCTATACAACAATTGGCCAACTCAAGAACACTCTCCAGGAGGTAGGTGTATATGTGTCAAAGTCAACAATCAAGAGAAGACTTCACAAGAGTGAATATAGAGGGTTCACCACAAGATGTAAACCATTTGTGAGCCACAAAAACAGGAAGACCAGATTAGAGTTTGGCAAACAACATCTAAAAAAGCAATTACAGTTCTGGAACAACTTTCTATGGACAGATGAGACAAAGATCAACTTGTACCATAGTGATGGGAAGAGAAGAGTATGGAGAAGGAAAGGAACTACTCATGATCCAAAACATACCACCTCATCAGTGAAGCATGGTGGTGGTAGTGTCATGGCGTGGGCATATATGGCTGCCAATGGAACTGGTTCCCTTGTATTTATTGATGATATGACTGCTGACAAAAGCAGCAGGATGAATTCTGAAGTGTTTCGGGCAATATTATCTGCTCATATTCAGTCAAATGCTTCAGAACTCATTGGACGGCGCTTCACAGTGCAGATGGACAATGACCCGAAACATACTGCAAAAGCAACCAAAGAGTTTTTAAGGCTAACTAGTGGAATGTTATGCAATGGCCATGTCAATCACCTGACCGGAATCCGATTGAGGATGCATTTGACTTGATGAAGACAAAACTGAAGGGAAAATGCCCCAAGAACAAGCAGGAACTGAAGACAATTGCAGTAGAGGCATGGCAGAGCATCACCAGGGATGAAACCCAGCGTCTGGTGCTGTCTATGCCTTCCAGACTTCAGGCGGTAATTGACTGCAAAGGATTTGCAACAAAGTATTAAAAAGTGAAAGTTTGTTGTAGGATTGTTTAGTTTGTCCCATTACTTTTGGTCCCTTAAAAAGTGGGAGGCACATATAGAAACAGTTGCAATTCCTACACTGTTCACCTGATTTGGATGTAAATTCCCTCAAATTAAAGCTGAAAGTCTGCAGTTAAAGAACATATTGTTAGTTTCATTTCAAATCCATTGTGGTGGTGTATAGAGCCCAAAATATGAGAATTGTGTCAATGTCCCAATATTTATGGACTTGACTGTATATGTGCTCTCTCTTTGTGGATATGAGTGGTGCACATTTTTGTAGTTTGCGCTACACACACAATTACACATCCAACTAAGCATAAGGCACACTGTCACTGGATGGTTTTATTGACATAACACTGATATTTATTATTCGAAATTCACTTCTATTGATACTCAGTTTGAAATGAACTTTTTGGATATTTGGATATCACCCACTTGGAGAATAATGAATTGCCATTTGCACAAAAACTTTCAAAGAATCAGTTGATCCTAACAATGATCTACACTTTAAAAGTTAACATTACAGACTATGGGCCTGAAGTATGCTCGTTTGCTTAGCATATCTTGCGTATTTTGCATTGCGCATGCCAAGAGATCAAACTTACGCAACTGTATTTGCATGAGATTCATATCTGTGCGTTGCTGACCCTTACAACCACTTAGGATCCCTAGCCACTTGAACGGCTCAACAGGGGACGTAAGATGTGGACTAACAAAGGCAGTGTGGAACTGGCCCGGGGAGATCCCTGGTCGGCCCCACTGTCTGATGGTCTTGCCCTCTTTCACTAGGATGTGGGTCCGCAATGCGATCACCGGGGCCCTCACGGAGGAAGACGTGTAGGAGCAGCCTGTGATGCTCAGTAATGCAGAGAAATTTCCTGCTAATGCAGGAACTCCTCAGTGTCTCTGCTATGCTCTGATTGGCTGACACAGTTACTCAGCCAACCAGAGCACAGACACGCCCCTTACCCTTACTGCCATTGAAGAGGCTGGAGGCAGCACTGCAGGAAAATGTAAGTTTATGGGAGTTAATGTGTCTGTCTGTATGACTGTGTGTATGAGAGAGAGAGAACGTGTGTCAGTATGTATGTGAAGTGTATTAGTGTGTGTTAGTGTGTATGAGAGTGAATGTGAGTCAGTTTGTGTATATCAGAGTGTGAGTCAGTGTGTATGACAAATGTGTGTATGAGAGAAGGGGTGTGAGTCATGGTGTATGTAAATTGGATGAGTGTGCATGAGAAATGTATTAG
This sequence comes from Mixophyes fleayi, assembly GCF_038048845.1. Taxonomy (NCBI): domain Eukaryota; kingdom Metazoa; phylum Chordata; class Amphibia; order Anura; family Limnodynastidae; genus Mixophyes; species Mixophyes fleayi. The sequence goes on from NC_134406.1 coordinate 103,778,457, forward strand.
TGTGTGTCAGTGTGCATGAGAAATGTATTAGTGTGTGTCAGTGTGCATGAGAAATTTATTAGTGTGTGTCAGTGTGTATGAGAAATGTATTAGTGTGTGTCAGTGTGCATGAGAAATTTATTAGTGTGTGTCAGTGTGTATGAGAAATGTATTAGTGTGGGTCCGTGCACTAAGTATATCGAAAAAGAGGGATCATACCACTGACTTAGTTAGTTTAAAAAAAAACAGGGATATATGGAGGGACACTACATTTTCAGGGACAAATTTTTTTAAATTCTTGGAAATTAAGGACAGTCGGTAACTCCTGCAGTATGCACCACAATCTTGATTTTATGCCGGAAGGGATTTTTACTTTTTTACACATAAAGAAAAATGTCAGTAAGTTTGTATTACCTTAACGGTAAATCTTTTTTTTCAAGTATTAGTGTTAAGTAATACATTAAAACAAAATACTGCTAATTACTTTTTGTGATTTTTTTTTTTATGATATTGCAGACATGCGGAAACTTTCTCTTTGTGCATATGTGTCTATTTGTCTACCTATTTACAGGTCTGACTGGAAATATGCATAGTGGGAGCTGTAAAAATGTCACTACAAAGTCCATCATATTACCACGTTAGCATCACTCCTTTCATTATTTACAACTTTCCATTTCTCCAAAATACTATTACCTATAATTTTATTAACTCTTAAGAAAGAGTACTCTATTTGTTTCTCTTGGAATTGGTCTGATGTAAAAATCAAATGATTAACATATGAACATATTTTAATTTTAGGACTTAACTAGTGTATTTAATGGTTTTATGAAGTCTGCTTGCAGAGCTCACCATACTTACAGTTCCATTGTTTTCTTTCTCTTCCATAGAATTTCTTTATTTCATCCCAGAGAGTTTCCTGACAATCTTATAATAATCCACATTAGTGTGTGTCTGTGTGTATGAGAAATGTATTAGTGTGTGTCCGTGTGTTGCTACTGATTTAACATCTGGGCTGGTTGGGAAGGGGGGACTAGAGTGTTCACTCATGGCTCGTCTTTTCATATACCTTGTATGTATCCTTTTTTCCCAAACAGGAGCCCAACATTCCAGGATCGAGACAAGCAACTACTGAGCTTAAGAGACGAGGAATGAAATCTGAAAGAACAGGTAGGAGAGAGCAGGATAGCTTTCAACTATTCTGATTCTGGTGGGACAGTCCTGATTTTGGGTAACTGTTCCGCTTTGTATCGATCTAGGGGCTGGAGCCCAGACTGTACACTTTTTGCATACACTGCATTCTTATATGCTACAATATGGCACTAGCCATGTCCTGGGTGGGCTGATCATGCCCCCTCTAGGCATACATTCAGGTGGCTGGCCACTACCCCGCTGGTGGGCCCCTACCATGACATCCTCCATTGGGCCCATCATGTCCCAGTCCGACACTGAATGTAGGCCATGTACAGTAAGGATGTGTTCATGCAGATGCAGCTAATTCAAATCCTGTGTTTAGTGTAAGTAAACTTGTTTTCTTCTGTATCTTTTGCACCTGCTACAGGGAAGGTGTTAATGCTGGATGATAGTGATGAGTGACAAGGCATTGCCTTTTGCACTACCTTTTATACATGTGTCTCAGTAGATAGGACAGAACAAGAGTACATATCGAAATTTATTTCCAATACACATTCTATGTACTGTACACATAGTTGGTTTAAAATAATAGATGAAATAAATTAAAAAATCTTAAATAGATGGATTATATTGAAAAAAAATGTAGCTAAATTTGTTCTTGTTTTCTAGTTGGTTTGTAATTATACTGCTACCCGTTGTTATTTTAATTTATGATAGTGCAAATGTTATGTGTGTTCTGATGTAATTTCATTGTAGATATGCATACAGTAAACATAGTGAAAATGCTACTAAAAATACTTAGCCTATATTTGTGTCTATGCACTGTTTATATGGAATGTGCTTCTACTTCTATTCAAATCGTAACATATCATAAGAAACATTTGGATTTGAATATGAGAGGAGCTATGGAAAAGTTGCATTCTCTTATAAACACAGAAATTACGCCCAATTTGGGTACTAACTTGAATCAGGCCCTATGTGTGTAATTGTTTGCTACATGAACATTTTGTGGAACAAGCAATCTTAATGAATATGATAGTTTTATAACAAAGTAGCTATCCAACAGTGCTCTTCTTCAAGAGAAGCTCTTGAAGATTCTGTTATTCTATTTTTGGGATACATATTGGAACACCATCTATATCAGGGGTCAGGGAACTTTTTTACATTTTACCCCAAAATATATTTAGATATGCTGACGTTACCCCCTTGATTTGAAAGGAAGAAAATCATATATTATTAATTATTGGAATTCAAAATTTTATTGAATGTATTTAAAATTTCTTTGAAAGCTTCAACTTCAAAACTTCAGGTTTTGGAGAAATTATGTTGCTTCATTTTTGATACGAGAGCATCAATATTGGGGCATTTTGATGGCAGAGCAATTTGGATACAGTCTTCAGCGTCCAATCGATTTCTCTGCTTTGTTTTTATGTTCGTTAGAGTGTAAAATCCTTGCTCACAAAGGTAGGTTGTTGCAAAAGGCAGCAACTTTTTGACTGCCTCCTCATGTGCAATTTTGAATGCCTTTGCAGCTGTTGACATCCAAAAATATGACAGATCTGCTTTGTTTTCAAATGCAATACGTGCTTCATTATTGCATCAAAGTGCCTCTACCAACCCTTGAGGCTCTTCTCATACAACAGCAATTTCAGATTTATCCAACTGACAACATGTGAATCAGCAGCATTACCCCCAGGAATTTCATTTTTACCCCATTTGGGATAATTTACCCCTGTTCCCTGACCACTGATCTATATTGAAGACTGTTTAATCACTCACAGACTTATTAATTTTCATCCACTACGAGAACGTATACAAGTATAATTAACAGTTGTAGATTTCCCCCTCCCAATTCTTTAATCATTAGGAGGGATAATGTTAGCACAGTGTGCAATAGATATCTTCTTTTTTTCTTTTTCATATGGTCCCAAACTGAGGAACCTTGACATATACTAAGAAGAATATGATCTACTTTAAAGGATTTAACCTCTTCAGTGATAAGAACGAGTGAGAGTCGTTCTTAGCAAGCAGGGGGTTCAAAGAAGATAAAATTATACTTACCTCACAGGATGATGACAATAAGCCTGCCTCCTCACCTGCTGCCTACAGAAAAATAATGAAGAGCCAGGGGACGGGGAGAGGGCACTAAATGTGCCATATTCACCCTTCCTGGCATCTAGAAACTCGTGGGCACCATTGATTGAAAGGAAGCTGGTTGGCTTATTTCTTCTCTATTTTTCTTTCAAAACAAAATACTACCTAATGTTGTATAAGCTACTGTCTAACAGTCCTATATGAGGCCTTTATGGGTGTGGATTACAAACAAGCCCTTGTTAGATGTGAGTTTGTATACCTGGCAAATGAGAATATTTGATTTCAACTGCATTTTAATGGTGTTTGAAGCATATGTATAAGTCTAGGACCTGCATACAATGAGGTACCATTGACTCTGGGATGCAGGCGTAAATATGTTAATCAAAATATAAACTAATATCTCAAGTTTTAATTTTCCTAGATACAAACATTTTTTTAGTAGTAAGAGCATTACATTTCCATGCATCTGGTACCATGTATAATATGGCTTTAACCAAGCACTAACTTATATTTTTTCTTTATTTTTAGTTTACCTACAACAAAAATTGGCCTTTCAACATTAGGCTTCCCTTTGAAACGCATGTTTGCAGCCATATATAATACCTGTGCACTCTGCTTCTATCCCTCTCTTTGCTGTTGTGCAGGGTACACTTCTAACACATATAATGCAAACTTCTTCCAACTGCTGTTCAAGAGTTGGCTTGTGGAAATATTGCCTAACATACATCTATGTTTTCTCCACATCGGTATGTCCACTAACATCGTGGAGTAATTATTGTGTGCTATTAATTGTCAAGTGTGGCAGGAGTTGCCAGTCTTTCCATTGTGCCCATATTACACAACCAACCAGTCCTACTGCCCAGAGGCAGAATTAGCCAGCTGTTAGCCGCAGTGCAGGGAAGCAGGGAGCTCGCTAGTTCCTCGTGCAGCGGGCCCCATTATCTCCAATTTGCACATACGCTTAAAACTATGACGGCAAATTTAAAGTCTTTTGCATGTATTTTGAGTGGAACTTATCTTAACATCCAACTCAAAATACAGTGCATATAGGCAGATATCATAAAGTTGCATCTAATGGCAAAGGGCTCATTTTAAGTGCTACGTACCTCTGTGTGGTATTTATAGTTGTGTTTATGCCACATTCATACACTTCTATTCTGACTATGTACTACTACCATTATTATGTGAATGCCACAATTATCATTACACAGCTGTCACTGTAGCTACAATGGTATGTGTTGTGCATCAGATACTTCCTATGCTTATATTATTATTATTATGAAAAATTAATGTAACATTTGTAAAATAATACTAATAACAATTAGATCTTGGGGGAAAAATATGAAATACATCAAACAATATATAAATAACAATCAACTGTAAACTACCAACAAAAACCTTTTAAATAAGTGACCAGGGATAAAAATAATTATCAGTGACCAGTGCCTCAAAATGATCATTGATTCTGTCAAGAACATATCTCATGGCACCTAATTTCCTTAGGATACCCATGACATAAATTCTTTGGCTCTCTTTACATGTTCATAAAACACGACAAGAAGCAAAATATTTAATTAACATATATCATGTAATATTTCTTATTCTTTTATTAATACAACATGATTTAAATAGTTCTTCCAGCACTTTTCAAAAGTGTCTTTGTAGTTATGTTTTTCATTGGTAATTTGGTGAAATATTTTGTTCTTTGCATCATATGCATTTATGCTCAGTCTTTACTCATTCTTAATTTAATATGCTTATAAGTAAAGGTACAAATT